>NW_022738403.1:33193-40665 GCF_011630105.1 Anneissia japonica
AGATGTGTATAAGAGACTATTATACAACAACCTGGGAAAAAAAGTTTGAGAGTGCCATTTCCGGCCATCTAGAGGTGCTATAATCATAAATGTTCTTACCTCGGTCCCAACCAAGGTGGGGCTGAGGTGGTCTTCATCCTCCACCTGTGAAAATCCTTCCTGGTTCTCTATTCAAGTTCCTTGATCCGCCACTGCAATTGTTTAATTTTATGTGCCACCAATTTTCTTAATTAGTTTAGAACAGCTGCTGAGACCAAATATCCCCCTCTTAAATTATGAATCTGAATCCGATTATCATTAATATGTATTTATCAATTTTTAAATTTCTTTTTTAATGGTTTTATAAATGCTTGGTAACAGATTTGATTTTCCTTTAAAAGCTTTTTTTTAGTATGGCAGTACATCTTTAGGCACATGATTTAGTTTTAAATTTTGCCCTTACCCCAGTGAAGGCCATAGAAGCCACTGTTAATTTTATGTTATTTATAAACAATGATAATTGTTTAAAATAAATTTATTTTATTTGTTAATTGTTCAATCTTTGTTGATAGTGTTGAAACAAACATTTTTTAAAAATCCCCAAAATTAATTAATTAATTGATGTATATTTTTGTGGTTTTTATCTGAAATATTAAAAAATATTAATTAGTTTTATAATATACTGATTTCATGTCGTAATATTTAGTTTTGGTACACTTAAAGTGTTTAGTTTGATAATACAATAACAAGATATTAGATATCCTAACCATATATTTATAAGGTAAGTTAAAAGCTCTAGTAATAAATTCATATTTTGTATACAGACTGTCGTTCTATGTGAGATTATTTTAATGTTCAGAAGGTACCAAGTACAATAGAGTTCACTTGCCGTTGTGTTATTACTAAGTACCAAGTACTATATATTTTCATGCTTATGTACTGTATTTCATATTTTGCCATTGTAAAATTCGAATGTTTTAAACAAAACCTATTAGTGCTGGCTGACACTTGTTTATTAGTATTTTAATGTTCAGAAGGTACCAAGTACAATAGAGTTTGCTTGCTGTTGTGTTATTACTAAGTACCAAGTACTATATATTTTCATGCTTATGTACTGTATTTCATATTTTGCCATTGTAAAATTCGCATGTTTTAAACAAAACCTATTAAGTGCTGGCTGACACTCGTTTATTACTCCTTATTCCTTCTTTATTTTTTGCACCCTTAATCTTGCGTTCTACCCTTCATGCTTATCATTTTCCACTCCTCCATTTTGCTTCCAACAGTTATAAGGTTTCCAATCTCTTACTGTGCATTTACCTTGTGTTTCTGGGCATTTTTTGCCGGTTTCTCAATGAATGCTAATCAGTCTATTTCGGAAACAGGTCCATAAACCTCCTACATATTAACAAAACACTGTAGGAGACTGCATTGAAAAGACCAATTACTAATAGATATAAAATACGAATAACTTTTTCTTCCCAACGACTTGTGTTTGTTTTTTTTTCTCCTGTGGGGGGTGGGGAACCAGCTCTCCCGACGGTTCCCTACCCTCGGCCCCCACTGTCTTCGTCCGTGCTTTTCATTTTTCCTTTCTTTACAATTTTGTTATCCTCCTTTTTTTTTCATTCTTTTATTCAAAACTGTGTTAGTCATGTTGCTTAAAAGCTTAAAATGTTTTTTTTTCTTTTTAATTAATAAAAGAGAATTTGGTTTTCAATTGAGGATGTAAACGAAAACATAGAAATCTGGTTCAATAAAGATTTGAACTTTAGACCCCGACATAGAATGTGGGTGCTGTGTTGCAAGAACCATAAGACATAATCTGTTTTGAAAGTGCGTTGTAATAACATCTTATTATAGGGAAGTAAACATTGTTTATCTTTATTATTGTCAACATATTTAAACATTGATATATGCCCACTGATGTTTAGGTCTACAGTAAGATACTAAATTTACACTTCTGTAGTAGTAGTGACATGGCAAGATATGAATCAGATATTAATGGTTTGTTGCAATTTTATATATTTTAGGTGTAATGTTGATGTATTTTAGGAACATTAGTGGGATATGCATCTCCTTTTTGCTGTTTGCTTTCTATAGTAACTTTCAGTGAATGAAGTATACGCTTGTATTAGCCAAGAAATAAACTAGTGTTAGCGAAAATGTGTAGATTTGTGAGTCTTGATTTTACGTCGTTATCGTTTTACATTTTATGTTTTCCATGTAATATGATATTTCTTTTAGATTTTTTTAAGATTTTTTTTTTTTATTGTTTCTTTTCTTTTATTGTTAATTTACACGTTTTACACTAGTTTGTGTATATAAAAACAGATATCATACCTTTTCTATACATTTAAAAACATTTCTCTTATAGTCTTATACAACATTTAAAAACCCTACCTAAACAATTTGAGTAGACCCACAGTTTAAGAATCTTCAACAACAAAATTAAATATAATCCTTTTTTTTAAACTAGGAACATTGTGGTTTACACGCTTTACACTTTTATCTATGTGTGCAAAGCAGATCTCATTTTTTTTTTCAAAATATTTAATTCTATATTAACAATTTTAAAATCCCAACCTCAATATTTTGAGTAGGCCTAAAGTTTTTTATTCTCTTTTTGTGGCAATTTATTCATCAATAATCAATATCATCATAAATCATAATAATGAAATATTACGTGACGACGATATGCTGACGATTATGATGATGATGAAGTGCTTATGATCTGCTCTTTGAAAATGTATGCTTTCAAATTTTCTTGCGCATATTTGACTGGACAAAGGCTTGCTAATGTCCAAAAAAATCCTAAAAAAATTATTTTGAAATAAACTTGCTCATATTGCAATAGCATACAAATTATTAGCTTGTGCATAAAAATTATTGAATTTCAAAAATGTAAACCCTGATTTTTAAACCCAAAAATTATAATTAAAAAAATAAATAAAACACTTCCAGTGACTGGAAGTGTTTCTATCATTTTTCGCTGTAAACTTATGGGTAGAATTTTTTTTAATAGGCCTACACTAATTTTTATGTTCAAGTTGATAACTTTTATGTTACTTCAAAATGGGCAAGTTAATTTCAAAAAATATTTTTATGATTGGTATTTAGCATGGGACAATACATTTTTATGTGTAACCGGTGTAGGTATATACGGTGCACCTTGCAATACACCCTCTAATTCTGTAGTGGCGCTGGGGTTTCTTCCTATTCTAACATTTTCTTGCGTATGACTGGCAACAACATACTTAGTTACCTTAGTTTGACAATTAGAAGCATATAGGTCTAAGTACCGTACTCGCGTGAATAAGCGCCCTTCCTAACATGAGAATTTTCTTAAGCGTCCTTTTGAATAAGCACTCCTCAGTTTGATTTTTATTCATTTTTGAAAACAATATGTGAAAAAAGTAAAAAAATAAATAAATAAAAGTGAGTGTTTATCATGGGATTTTCTTTAAGGAACATTTGACATCCCTTATCTGTCAAATCTAGTAAAACTAAATAACTTCAATTATAACTTTAGGCATTGCAATACAAATCTTTTTATTCCGAAACCACATACTGAATATAAAAAACGTAGTCTTTCCTATAGGGGGGTGCCATAACATGGAATAAGTACAATGTTGATATTAATGAGCTGCCTGTATCTCTAAATGTTTTCAAAAAAGAAATCAAAAACCCGTGATGTATTTTGTAATGGTATTTATTTTTGTAATGTCTTAATTCGCTGTATATTTTCTGATTTATTTTTTTGTATTTTTTATATTTCCTCACGAACTCGTGGAAGAACACCTTTGGTGAACGAGCTTTTATGTTAAAATTTATCTCGTGAATAAATCACGAGATAAATTTTGATTTGCTATCATGAATATAATGTGATACGTTTTAGCAAGCCAATAATCCAATCAATACTGAAACTGTGGGTGGCATGATTTGAGCTGCGGAGTGGATTCACATTTTCTTGAAAATGAGGATATTTCAGTATCTTTCCAAATTTCTTACTGCATTTATCTAGTCCTACTTCCCTTTTTATTTTCCCGACAACGTGCACCATTAGAATCTGAGTTAGCAAGAAACCCTGCAATGATCCTGCTTATCTCAATCGGCAGATGACCAACAAGGTACAAGCTAATCTTTTTCATTCAACATCCATCCGCCCCTTGAAATTTTCAAGTTCATATAAGAACCCCCTCAATTTTCATCTTTTCACATAAGAGCCCAATCAATTTCCACTCTGTTTTCATAAGCGCCCCCCGTTTGAATAATTGCCCTTCAAAAAGTGCAAAAAAAAAAGTTCAAAATTTGAAAAAATCTGGCTAACTCGCATCAGTAAAATTCCTCTCAATCGTTCATGGTTGGGGAAACATAATATGAATCATGTCTAGTGCTTTTATTTGCTTTTAATGTGTCTACTTGGTAAATGTGAGAAAGTAGTAGCTATTTCCCATTGATCATCTTGAATTTGCCATCTCGGAGTAAAAGAAAAAAGGAAAAAAAGAGCCCTCGTTCCTTTTTCTTTTCAAAAATTAGGGCGAGAAACTACTTGGCCTAAAAAAACATGGTAAAAGAGCTCAAGAGTTTTACCCGTAGTTATCATCATGCCTACATATCACATTACTTTGATATATTAAATAAAATAAACGAAACGAAGGGAATTTTAACTTTTAAGCCTATGGGGAAAATTACAAAAATACACATCCAAAGATAGGACGAATAGCAGTGATTCATGTTGAAACCCTCAAAAATTGCAAATAAAATTCTACAAGAAATCCATATAAAGGCGAATCAAGAATAATGTTCAATTACACAAATAAATAATAATTATAGTGCCTTACACTAATAAAAGCCTCGAAGCACTTAACAATGATTATATGTTGAGCATATGTATTTATTTTAATTTAATTATTTTTTTGCAAAACCATATCCTATTGATTGTACTGTAGTATGTTCAGTGCGTAGCCTGTACTGGGTACATTATTTTACATTATTAGGCGCACGTATCCATCTCAGAGCTGTTCGGGTCACCAATTCCACCTGCCGAGAGCAGCATACTTTTCTGTATTTTCTTTTATTATTATTTTTTTTAATTTTCTACTTTTTTAAATAATGTTTTTTTATAGATTTGTTATCAACATAATTAATGGTGAAACAGGCAAAAACAGGTGCAAAACCTCGCGGGGGTCATCCTTCCATCACCACTTTAAAGGCCGACGGACGCAGCCCGACCCGATTTATGAGAAAATATGTTTAATATTCTACTACGCGACTGCCCCCGACGCACACCATCGCGTCTGCGTTTAACTCACACAGACCCGACGCGACAACAAATCGCGTCGGGCTGCGTCGTACGACGCCTTCTGAGTTGGCCTTTACCGAACACTCTTCCTACAAAAATACATTTTAAAGAATAGAGGGAGGGGCTATTTGTTGACAAATTAATCAAAATAAAGGGAAAAAAAAAATTTCAGTTTTGACTTGAACTTACTAAGAGTAAAAATGCAACGGATGTCCTAGGGAAATTTATTCCACTTGCTTCCCGCTGCAGCCTGAAAAAACCTCGATACCAAAAGGATGATATTTTTGTATGTTTTAATAATTTCGTATTTTTGAGTAATTTGAACTTCCATTACTGTCAGATCTTGACACACCTAATTTGGAACCAAAAGAGAAAATTCTCAACGAAAATGAAATTGCGACATTTACATGTACCTTATCTGATGGTGTTCCAACACCTATCACCACCACATGGATCAAAGATGGCAGCGTACTTAATGTGTGTGATACTGCAAAGTATCCACAGTCAGATACAACATTAGAGATCAGCAAAGTCAATGAAATGGATGAAGGAGACTACCAATGTCGAGCAGAGAATGCAGCTTACAGTGGGGATGAAGGAAAGCTGAGTAATAAAGGAACTCTGCTACTGTTTAGACCTACTTGTAAGTTGTAAACATAATTGCAATACAATTATTCAATAATGCTTTTTGTGAATATCTTAATCCATTTTCTAGTCTTGATCCAAATGAGGGTATTGTTCTGTTTTTCGTTTTAGATGTTATTTCTTATTTTTGACAATTGTTGAATTGATGTTATATTGACTTCATTTTTATATTGACTTGGATTGTTCGTCATGAAAACTCTTATAAAATTAAATAATAAACGTTTGTTAAATCAAAGTGAAATTGCGTTTATTTGTTATTGGAAATACGTATGTATATTTTTCATCAGCACCATCAACGACACTAGTATTAAGTCCCTCCGGAACAAGTACGTATTTTCTTCATTTATACTGATTTTTGTTTTGTTTTATTTACGATTCCAACTGAAATAGAAAATAAACAATACATAATGTTTACTATAATTATGCGTTAATTTTAGTATCCAATTATTGCTAGGCACCAAACTGACTTTGTATATTCTCATGATAAAGATGGGATTATTGTTACTGAATACAATATACTGTATGATTTGATTTGTGTAGGCCTACTATTATTTCTCCCTTCGTTTATATACACACCATTTGTTATAACCTCATATTGTAATTTGTATTGTATTATGTTAATTCTTAAAATGATAATAATATATTGATAAACTGACTGATTAATTGAAATAAAATTGATACGTTCTCCAACAATTAAAATAAGTTCAAAACGTTATTCACGTTTCTTTTTTTATAATTAAATATGTCTTTACCTTACCAACACATTGGACATCTATAGCAAGTATTTCCAAAACGGGTAAGCTTAAATATATTCATATATTTCTTAAATCTTACATTCATTCATTCACTCACTCACTCACTAACTTATTTATTTATTCATTCATTCATCTGTCCGCCCATCCATCCATCGACGCATCCATCCTTTCATTTATTTCATGATTTGCTCAGTAATAAGTTCGTTTATTTTTTGTTTGATTTACGCATTTATTTATTAATTTACTATTTTATAATCATGAATGTACTAGGCCCTATATGAACTATGAACAGTATTCAAATGTTTCTACTTATTCACGTAATTTGTTTCTCTATTATTTGTTATGATTGACTGACTGAATGATGATATTGATTTATTGATGGATTGATTGGTCGACTCGCCTTGTAACACACTTTATGTACATTAAATGGCAATAAAAAGTCAAATAATTCTGCTTTTTGTGAAATTATATAATGATCTATAACACAAATACAATGTTTTATAATACGTACTATCGTTTATTATTATGCAAATATAACTATTATGTTCTGACTATCAGTATTTTGTTTACATAGTAGGCCTACTTCAGAAATCGTCTAGCTCTTATACTGTTTTGTTGCTGGAATGACGTTTTTAGGTTTCTTTATGGGCATAGGCGTAGATCCCGGGGGGGATGGGAGGGATATATCCCCCCCAATATTTGACAAGGGGGATGGTCCATTGTATCATCCCCCAATATTTGACAAGGGGGATGGTCCATTGTATCACCCCCCCCCCCCCAAACTTTGA
>NW_022738403.1:40753-46541 GCF_011630105.1 Anneissia japonica
GGCTTGGCCTACTTTTATTTTAGTCGGATATAGATAATATGATAACCATAAAGTTACGTCACTGAAGATAAACTAATATTGGGCCTCATATACAACAATACAACATGTGCACTTAAGCAATACACACAAACCTGACATGCCCCTGAATCGCAGCGTACTAACATTAATATATTAGTGTGGCTATCGTACATTATTCATTGGTTAATGTTCCATTAACAAACGTTAATTTTGTTTGTCATGATAAATTATGTCATGGATAGTAGTAGTAACACTAATAGATGTGAATTTATATAAAGAGGAAGATAAATTTCTTATTGATTGATATCATTTCATTTAAAGGTCACCGAAACAGCATCCTGCAGAGCTTACGAGCTACCTCCGGTAAGAAAGATGATAGGGTATCTCTTCAAAAATCAAACGAAATAGCCTCAATTTTTTACATAACACTGAATTGCTAATTTAAAATAAATAAATGTTACCAATAAGACATTTCAAAATAACTTAAATACCGATTTGTATACGTTTTAATACTTATAAGTGAGATAGCAACACTCGCTAACATTTCCCCCTGGTTTTATGGTAATCCGTGTAGACGATGATTACTTAAAGAACAAAAGCGAGTGGGGGATCTAGGAATTTGATATAGAGGGGGCCCGGAGAAAGACGTCATATATTGAGGGTCTGTACTACCTCAGTCCCACCATGGTTGGGGCTGAGGTAAGATAATTTATGATCATGGCACCTCCAGATGTTTGGATATGGCACTCTTAGATGCAAAATTTGAGTCGAATTTTCTTTTCTTTTTTTTTTCTTTAAATTTTTAAAAATTTAGGGGAGGCGGAGGGGCCGGGCCGGATGGGCCCCCATTGAATTCGCCACTGAAAGCTGATTCAATGCTCGAAGAAATTACCGTATATATCCACAGGCAACAACGTTTGCTTGTTACGTGAATTTTTTAGTCATCATGTTTTACAATGACGAATGGAACTTGCCACGCTTAAACGAACTGTCCTAGCAATTACAAAGTAGCACCGAACACGTCAGGTTCTGCTGAAGAGTTCACGTTTTATAACTGCCATGCGCTCGAGTAATACCCAAGGCAAAGTGTCTGTCCACTGCTCAGGATTATTTTGCAATAGTTGAGGCTAGCATAATTTTGGTAGCAATCTTTGCACAACAGTTGTTTCAAAATATTGATGGTTTCTTCAACTTGGCCACCGTCGCAACAACCGATGCATCTTGCAAAATAACTGGCTTGACTCATAGTTAAGTGGTCGACAGTTGATGTACAGGCGTTTTTGCTTTGACATAGACGTTCTATTCACCAGCTCCTGTTTGAAACGTAGTATACCGACTATGCTGTGGAAGATTAAGTAGTAAATCCTACACTTCTTTGTGCAATGTTAGTTTGGAGTAAAGCATTAGCATTATATGTGTATATTCAACAGTAAGCCCACTGGTTACGAACTGATCCTCAACTTGTACTAACCAAATAGGTAGATCATTCGGCCAAACGTTCATCCTTGCTATTATTTTAAATAGCGTAATTTTAGACATGGTATTATATATCAACACTACACAGACCAGTCAGACACTCACAACTTTAGAGAATACATAAGAATACATATTTTTGTGAGGCTTTTGTGATTGATTTTAGTTTTTTTTACTTTTACATGTTTTATACCAGAATAAACACACGAATAAATATAGGCCCCTATACCTATAATTCTGTCTTTAAAGGAAACCGAAGAAGCTTCCAGAAATGTCGAACAACCATTTACCATTTGGTAAAGAAAACGCTTGCTATAGTCAACCATTGTTTTATACTTATTTAAATAATTAAGACTGCATGTTCCAACAATACCAAATACAGGCTTTTTAACTTAGCATTTGTATAATGTAATAATCAGTTATCAAAAAATACGAGCAACACATATAGTCCTGTCCAGACTACCAAACCGACACAGCCTCTTCTATTTCGAAGCAAACAAGCCTACACGGTAGATTTGCACTCAGAGTACTACAGTATTACCGCACGATACCACGTGATACTACTAATGAATATAAAGTTGTCAGTTCAGGCAACGTATAGTTCATTATTATTACTGTCTCTTATACACATCTAGATGTGTATAAGAGACAGCTCACTCACTCACTCATTAAAAATATACAAATAGGGCCTACATGCAAAATACAATCGCAATTGAAAGCAAAACACTAAATCAATCATTTAAATATCTCAGTAGAAATGCTTAACTTCACAATTCACTGGATGTAAGCCTAACGCCGGTCACATAGAACTACATTGTACGGGTCTTGGATTACAAAAAGATTGCACTTACCTCTTATGAGTTGAACACTGACTACGCTACTGTCACAAAACCTATAAAATTAATATAATTCTTGATATTTCCAGGCTTATACGGCGTACAACGTTGCGCCGGGAGCAGATAACAAGTATGAAGATCTACAGTGGAATTATGACAACCCAGTTGTCTATGTAAACGTCAAGTGAAAAACTACGTTTGAATATTAATTTCAATGTATTGTTGCTCTGAAATCGAGAAAATATTTACAACGTATGGTGTTACTGATTAATTATACAATGGTGTTTAATTTTATTCTGCAATTTCCCTTGAATTTTTAAATATATTTTGTACAAATCATAGAATAACACATAGGAACACATGTAATCAATAATTATCATAATAAATATTTATTTTTGGTCATATTGTAGTCATGTATTAAATAACATAAGATTCAAAATATAATTAAATGCTGTTTTTTTTTTTTTTTAAATAAACTTTCATTTTCCTTTTTATTATTAGAAACATTTTAAAAGACACTTATGGATGTAAATATTTTTTTGGAGATTAAATAAAGGAATGGGAAACACATGTCGTCTATGATAATCATCGTATGAGTGCTAAATTATGTAGGCTTTAATGGGTAATAAAGGACAAAATGACAATAATCAACAATGTGAGACCATATTAATTCCTCCATGGTGAGACATCCTGTGACGGAAACCACTGCTTCGGAGGAAATATTATAATTATCTTGCCAAAGGAAGCAATATACATATTATTTTGTACATAATGGTCCTAATCTAGGTCAATTTCATGAGAACTAAGCATTAAAATATATTATTAGTTATTATTATACTTAAATATTCATTTATATGGAAGGTATTAAACGTGTATACGTAGAGATACCCAACGAAAAACAGCAATCATGAAATTTATCTGTTTCTTTGCAATACCATTTCGGCTAATCACATAGGCCTTATAAAATAAAAATCATTAAAGCCTAGTTTCCATAGAATCACTACACAGTCGCTACAGCATTTTCACTGCAATCCTTGCTCTGCGTATCTGTCACGACAGAACGCTCCCTGATTCAACTGACCAACCAGCGTCTCCAAATGAGTTAGCGTGTAGCGATTTTGGAAACCATGCCTTACCTGTGATGCTTCGATCACTTTTAGCGATCTTTTTGAAGTTACGAGTTTAATTATGACGCAATTGCACCTTTAAAAAATATGAATTTAGTTGCAAGAGGAGTTGGTATAGGCATAAATACCATACTATTATTATACTTAAATATTTATTTATATGGAAGGTATTAAACGTGTATACGTAGAGATACCCAACGAAAAACAGCAATCATGAAATTTATCTGTTTCTTTGCAATACCATTTCGGCTAATCACATAGGCCTTATAAAATAAAAATCATTAAAGCCTAGTTTCCATAGAATCACTACACAGTCGCTACAGCATTTTCACTGCAATCCTTGCTCTGCGTATCTGTCCCGACAGAACGCTCCCTGATTCAACTGACCAACCAGCGTCTCCAAATGAGTCGGCGTTAGCGTGTAGCGATTTTGGAAACCATGCCTTACCTGTGATGCTTCGATCACTTTTAGCGATCTTTTTGAAGTTACGAGTTTAATTATGACGCCATTGCACCTTTAAAAAATATGAATTTAGTTGCCAGAGGAGTTGGTATAGGCATAAAGTACCATACATTAATGAAATTAAGCATCCGTTACAATGGTATAATAATATTGTCTTTACAATAAATTATTCGATCACTTTTAACAATAGTCTTTTCTTTCATCAACGTATTAGCAATGTTCTCGTAAAATTTAACCTCTTTTTGACCAGTTTACTAATAAAACAACTCAAATCACACAAGAATAACATGCTTGAAGATACCAAATTGTCCAATTTAATACCAAGTATTTGTACCAGTGAGTTTGTCCTGAAATCGCACTCCATGCTGTCCATAATAAATTTAGCAATTTTCAGACCAAACTTTCTAGAAATAAGAGCAAACACCACATGGATTTAGGCTAATAGGTGGGGGAGGGGGAATTATAGATGGATGAATTACGTGCGACAATCTTGGTAACTGGTCGGGTCGATTGTGTTTGGACATCCTGGAAGATAGTTACTGCCATGTACTGAAGGTTTATTAATCGGTAAAACGGCAAGTATAAAAGTGTTTATTTAATTCCAGCCAAAAGTATACTATAACTGCATACAAAAAACACTAAATCAGGAACTAAAATATTATTGGTTCTAGCAATATTTTTAAGGAAAACATTCCTAAGCTATGACATAGCATAGAGTGATATAGTCCGATCAATCATAGGGTGGAATATGTCTTAACTTGTAACGTTTAAAAAAAAATTAATACTTAGACACTATATTATAAAGTTACTAGTTATTTGCTATTATGATCACTGAGACTTCCAGTTTCTGTGCAACTGTCGAAATACTTCACAGATCAACAACTTGAAGTATGGAGGGATGCTGTATTCATCAGTAGGCCTTACTCTAAAGCACCGAAAGCAGAAGTCCTATTTACATTGGGCTTTCAAAATTTATGGAAAAAAAAAAATAGAACCTCGTCGCGATGACAGCCAATGCAATATATATTTTTTTGTTTGTATCGGTCGTGCTATAACAGGAAAAGAGTTAAGAGGGCGTTAAACTCATTTTGCGCCAGAACATTTTTATTTCAGGCTATCAACTGTAAAACTATGCAGCAATGAGGTAAACGTATTGGTCTGCTGATTGTGTAGGCGCGCCATTGTTTCATTAATTATGACTCTGTATAACACTGAAGCAAAACATTGTGGGCACCATTGGAAAATTTACTTGGTCTGTCTGATCAACTTGTTTTTACACTTTAGTAAATATAATTTTTGTGTTTCTGTTAGTTCCCTGCAGACAGGCTAAGTAAAAATACGGGTCAGTATATTCTGTCTATGTTGAGTTTAAAAATATAATTTAGTAGGTCTATCTATGCTTACAATTTCAATTTTAGAAACTTACAGAAGTCAGTCTGGTGCTTCAATTGCTTACAATACTTTGTATCTTAAAACTTCATTAGATAACATACAAAATGAGAGAGTTTTGAAGACTTGGAGCAATTGACATTGCGATAAAAAACAATCTGAGATGACAAGATGACGTAATGAATTAATGGCACTTTCTGCTAAGCCCCGCCCCTTGGATATTGTTGCTAAGGTCCCACAAAACCATAGCGTAAATGTACGTAAGCGCGTGCGTTTTGGGACAACACATTGTTTAAAGGACGTTCCTTGGTCATTTGTTAAGTTTGATAGGCACTCCTGAAAAGGTCTATTCGATGTGGACCTGTTGAACGTGAACAGGGGTGGCGCCAGGATAATCCTGGCGCTTAACAGGGATCTGGGTTAGGGGGGCGGGGGAAATTTGATAATTTTCCCGGTTAGTAATTTATGACCGGTGTGATACC
>NW_022738403.1:46699-48103 GCF_011630105.1 Anneissia japonica
ATCATGGTTTTATTTATTACAAACATATTCCTTCACCATCAATACACATTAAGGCCCTTCTTTTAGGTAAAACGATCTATCTTAAATGTTCTTTCTATTGGAGTTGGGCCTATTATGTGTTTAAATAACTTAGAAGGCATAGGAGGGTAAGCACAAGCATTAACCTTAACAAACGCGCGCGAAGCGCGCAAACAATTTTTGTGTTTTTAATTCTAATTTCTTCGGAATTGATCAAAACCTCTAAAATGTGCAATTTTTAGAGGAAATTGGCCTACCTCAACAAGAAATGCGCTTATGTTATATATGGCCACACTCGTTTTTTTTTTAAACTGACTATAAGCATTTTCATTATGGCTTTATTTATTACAAACATATTCTTTCCCCATCATTACATATGCACATTAAGGCCCTTCTTTTAGGTAAAACGATTTTGTGTTTTTAATTCTAATTTCGTCGAAATTGAGCAAAACTCCCTAAAATGTGCAATTTTTAGAGGAAATTGGCCTACCCCAACAAAAAACCAAATTTGAGAGTTTCAGGCACTTTACCGGGTGATAAGGGCATCTTCAATGGGGAAATTTTTTGAAAGATGCCAGTGTTAATGTAGAGTCCCCCATTTTCAATTTAAATAGCACAAACATTGATGTAGTAGAGCATATGAAATTGCTTGGTGTCATAATACAATATAATTTGAAGTGGGACATTAACACCCAAGATATTGTCTCACGGGCATCAAGAAGACTGTTTGTTCTGTGTATACTAAAGAAAGCAAACGTTGTTCTTGATGACCTACTCACTGTTTATGCTTCCTACATTAGGCCAATCTTGGAATACACTTGCCAAGTATGGCATGGTGCTATTACCAATAAAATGGCCAATAGCATTGAGACCATCCAGAAAAGACCATGTCGCATAATGTTAGGTGCTGCCTACATTACTTATGACAATGCCCTAGAGGTTACGGGTTTACCATCACTTGCGGCAAGGAGAGAAACCCTTGTTTTGTCTTTTGGCAGGGGTTTGCTTAAGTCTGACTGTTTTCGTGACATGTTGCCTCCTTGCCGCGAGCAGAAGAGAAGCCTTAGGTCTAATACAACTAGAACTCTTGATGTCCCCAGATGCAAAACTGAAAGATATAGAAGGTCTGCCATACCTACTATTGTTAATTTGATCAATGCAAATAATTAAGTTTAATTTCTTTGTTCAGCGGATGCTGTTTAAGTTGATTTTAATCCTGTATCATAATAATGTATTTAAAATTTTGAATTAATTGACATTTTTTTTCATTTAATTATAGTAATTTGGTGTATATATTTATAGGCCTATATATATTTTGTAATATGAAATTAATTTTAACTTTTCTAATGTAATTATTTGAATGTTTTGATATTTCTATATGTATTT
>NW_022738403.1:49455-55629 GCF_011630105.1 Anneissia japonica
CATTAACATATTTCGTGAGTAATAGTAGGCGTGTTTGCCTACTAGTGAACAACTAGTGTCTATTAACAATAGTGCTATATAAGTAAGATCTACTAAGGTTTTTCGCTATGGATGCTGCATTGTGAACAGACTAATAGTCAATGCCACAACAACTAGATATCTATTTATAGGCCTCAGTTTTAGCAGGCCCTTAACCAGGTTCATGGGAAAGTGGGTTTTCTTGTAGGGAAAGTGGGTTTTCTTGTAGGCCAAGTTTAACTCAAAAGTGGTTTTGTTTTATAACAAAGTTATGATGACATACTAAAAAGTCGTAAATTTGTCAAAAAAAGGGGGTTTAGTCGAACCCTCAAAACCACCTGTTTTTTGGCCTTGGCTAGACAAGTGTAGGTGAAGTGCCTTTAATGACACAAACTGAATGAGGCTGTTGGTGAAAGCTTAGATATATTGAACAGTTCAATATTATTACATTAGTTCCTGTAATTCCCATCCTGATTAAAAGTTTACAGTGTCCAGCAAATCCCAATCAGAAATCACTATTGACTAAACTTAATTAATAAAAAGAAAGTTTAATGTTATTCCATTCAATGACTACATAATGATTTGTTTGTACCATTTACAATACAATATCATTTCTTTTTATACATAGATGAAATAAAATTTTCGCTGACAGTTGGGCCAGAATCCGCACTTTTTCACTTTTTCCACGACATATTTTACTGTGTTACTCCCTGATAGTCAGCTCAACCACTGGTACCACCCATGCACTAATCTCAGTTGATTCACAGCAATAAAAAAAAACAAACCACAAATTAGTAATGTTATTTTATTATTATGTTATTCAAACTCACTAGTGCATTTGAAGACTTTGCCATTGGAGTTCTGAATGAGTGTTACAATGAAGATGAAGAGAGGACCTCTATCATTCTGGTTCGGGAGTTTCATCAGTGGGGGCGTGCTACATGTTTGAGTTTGGCTGTTAATGGCAGGATGAAGAAGTTTGTCAGTCAGCAAGGAGTCCAGAATTTGTTGACGGAAATCTGGATGGGAAAACTTTCCAAAGAAAATTCATTTTACACTGTAAGTTTGTTTTAAAGGAATACTGCTGTCTCTTATACACATCTAGATGTGTATAAGAGTGTCATTACAGACCTTGAGACACCAATATTGGCACCGAAAGAGAAATATGTCAATAGAAACAAAACTACGACATTTACCTGCTCTTTGCCCAATGGTGATCCAACACCTATCACCACCACATGGATCAAAGATGGCGGTGTACTCGATGTGTCTGATATTGAGAAGTATCCACAGTCAGATACAACATTAGAGATCAGCAGAGTCAGTGAAATGGACGAAGGGGACTACCAAATATCGAACAGAGATTGCAGCTTACAATGGAAATGAAGGAAAGCTAAGTAATAAAGGAACACTTTCATTGTTTAGTCTCACTTGTAAGTAAAATTACTTAATAATAGTGGGAATATTAAATTAAAGATCTACAATACAATATTATAGAATAAAATTGAATACTATTTAAAAAACTATCTTACATTATTTGTTATTAATGTTCTCTTTCAATATTATATTTAGTATTTTGTTTTCAATTTGGAAACATTAATTTCTTTTTCATTAGCTCCATTAACATCCTTAGCCAGTTCTTTCACCATAGGTACGTATTCCTTTTATTCATATTTTTTACGATTATCTGCAAATGAAAAGAAAATAAATTTTGTACATCACTATATTCAGTTTTGTTTCTTCTAAAATTGTTTCATTTGCATTAGTCACATCATCAACATCCGTATCAAGTATTGCAGCCACGGGTACGTATTTTCATTATTCATTCAATTGGTGAAGGTATCCGAGTAATTCGGTCGTTTTGTCTTTAAATCAAAACGAGTGAAATAAAAGTGAAATTATTACTTAGAAACTTACGTAAACTATTTTAGCAAACCTATGAACCTATAGGAGTTGTTGTGTACGATAATTTCATTAATATGGTAACTAACATTATGTCGGCCTACAAACTTTCCAAATAATATAAAAATATTTTTGTAAATTTATATAATGTTTGACTAGCACATAAATATTTGTAATGCACGGTATTCATACAATGCCATGTCAATATCATTTTATTGCTTACCAAAGTACCACTGGAATGTTCAGACTCAGATGCTGGTCTTCTTGTTGGAATGACGTTTTTGGGTTTCTTCTTCGTATATTATACATCATCATCATCAATATTTTATTCTGTTAATTTGCATAATATTTATTATTTTTCTAGTATGATGTATGTAATAATGTAGGCCTACAAAACTTCATTGAATATGAAGCAATACTTTGCCTCCAAACATGACTACTTACGCAATATAAAATAGTCTTTAAAGACATAAGGATTAACAGTCTTGAAATTCTTTGTTATAAATGTACTAATGTTTTTGCTAATGATAACGTTGTTGTTTGCATGAATTACGATGAGATAGTGTGTTTACAAATAGTTTTAGAATGATAAAATGTACTAAAAGACAAAACAATTCTCAAACGTTTGTTTAAATTTAAATACCGTTAACTGTTTAATTGATCAATATAATTTACTTTAAATATAGCCAAAGCACCATCCAGACATTACGAAGGACTAGGCGTAAGAAGGATAAAGGAATACTGTCATAAATGCTGAATTCACTAAAACATAACATTTATTAACATATTTACTTGCTCATATATATATTATTGAGCAATGTTCCAAATTGGTGGACCTTTGCTCTGTATATAAATTATCAATAGTTTACTGGAGCGGATCCATAAATGTCCGGAAAGGGGAGACCGAAAGTGGGGCCGATTGAGATAACACTATTCAAGGGGTCTGGTAGCATGCCCCTGCGAAATTTTTCCAAAGTGGGTTGGGGGCGGGGCAGGCCCCCTAAATCCTCCCCTGGTTTACTCAGATGTACAGGTGTATAGGCACTGATGAGAAACCAACCAAGTTTCTCGTGAACCTTGTGTTTAATTATTGGCTTTAAAAGCAGTCTTTATAGTGAATTAAGCGCTGTCAGTGTACTCTATCGTTAAGGCGGATTGGGCGCTATTATAATTATATAATAATAATAATAATAATACTATTATTATTATTATTATTATTATTATTATTATTATTATTATTATTGATAGTAATTGTTGTTGTCGTGATGGAATGATAGACAATAACTCGATTACACATATACATTATTATTATTATTATTATTATTATTATTATTATTATTATTATTATTATTATTATTATTATTATTATTATTATTCATAGCTCGGACACTGTGTCGTTATAAACCTCCTTTGAAAGAAAGGGAAACCGTCACCCGCGTATTGCTTGGCTTTCACTTTGTAAAGGAGCTATCGATAGTTGATCTGCTGATATTTACATTTGTGATGGAACACAAAATGATAACTACCTTCTGACATGATCATTTTCGGCCGACAAGGAACGATTAAATGTAATAAAATGTGATGGCCAAATCAATCATTCCTAATGACAATCCATTACGCTATAATAGTAGTTTTAGAGAAAATTGAAATGTAGAAAATTCAAATTGACTGTGACCCTTTGGCCATAGTATTGCTAAGATAGCATCATGTCCCTTAACCGACGTAATTTTGATGTGCGAGGGTTATTCGAAGAGCGAGCCTTCAACCAGATATGAACCGAGGTCTTCAACACAAGAACCAGCAGCATTACCTCTAGGCCAGACGCTCGAATACTTTTATGATGAACACTATCTTACCAATTGGTTCCAATAAAACAGTAAAATTTACTTCAATATCTTACTAATACGTCATTTATCTTAAAGGTAATTGAAGCATCATCCAGAGATTACGAACTACCGACGGTAAGATAATTACTCTGTGATAAAACCCATAGAAATCAAAAACAAAAAACGTTGAATTGCTTGATAGACTGATATTATTAATGTTATAAACTTGGTAAAAAAAATATTTATTAATTAATTATTTTAATTATTTCCACAATATGGAAAGGAGTATCCATAAATCGTGAGCTGATTATATTTTGTACGAGAAGCTGTATTAAACAAATGGAAGGGCCTCCTATTTCAACGATTGTTAAGTAATTAAAGCTATGTAATGGTTGCTGATTGGTTTGTTGTTTTGTTTATCGTGATTTTATTTGTGATACATTATTAGGATTTGTTTTGCTTTTTATGTGTTTCATTCCAAAATAAGTTAATCTAAATAAAGAAATATATACTTTATCTCTAAGGTATCCGAAGCAACTCCAAGAGATGGAAAACGTTCGGTAAGAAAACGTGGCATTTATTATGTAACGTTAAACGTCAAAACATTAGTTTATTTGTCATACCTTTTAGTTTTAATGCTTTAATATTTTAATATTGTGTTTAACTTAACCATAAATTATTGTTATAATGTCTTTTTTAAGTGAGCAATTGGCAAAACAAATTTCATTGTTCACTTGTTCGATCGATGACAATAATTTTTGGTTCTCGATTCATACTATTAGCTATAATAGAATATGACCAGTACATTAAGTGTTGACATAAATGATATAGAAAATTGGAATATAAGTGCAACCTGTCTAGGCTCGTTTGATTCTAAATGTAAAAGAATTTGTGTCATTTCAATAAAAATAAGTAGGTCTAGTTTATAATGATTAACTTCTTAGTTCACTGGATGTACGCCAAAACCGGCCACCTAGAACTAGCTTGTAGCACCTTGGATTACAAAACGATTGCACTTAACTCTTGCGAGTTGAACACTGGCTGCACAACTGTCACGACAACCATAAATATTAAACATTATTTTTTTTACATTCTTATTTTTCAGGCTTATACGGCGTACAAAGGTGAGCCGAACTGAGGATCGAAACGAACTGAGGATGAAGATTATGATCTTGTTGGTACAAATAACCTTCCTATTACCTATTAGTACGTTTTTGTTTGATGTTGTGCCTGATGTTGTGGCTAACACTGGCAAATGTTACTCGAATTACAATGAAAACCGAGTAATATTGGATATTAATCGTGTGTTTTATATGGACACTCGGCTAAGCCAGAATCCGCGGGTTTTTTTCTCACGCGACACCGACACGGGCGATCTCTCACGCGACACGGGCGATCTACAAAGCCAGGGGCGTCTCATTAGACTTAAACATGAGTTGTGCAAATGTAGGTTGAACTTGACTATCTATTTAAATTTTGACGCAGTATATCTTATATGTAGGAATTACTATGACGTGGATTTATTTCCGAAATGTATTTATTATCTATCTAAAGTATTTTACAATATATATGTTTATAATGGAACATCGGTCAAACTACGAGTTATTGCACCTGTTTGCATTGTTATGCACATTCAACGACGTCGACGGGTCGTAATCAATCAAGCTGGTAGGCTGAAGCGATACAGCGCACCGTACTTACGGTACGCAAACTCCAACTCAATCGCTCAGATTAGCTTGTCGGGTGATGTCACCCTAATCCAGGCCCTGAAAATGACGATATTAATCAAAATAACAAACGTTTTGAGGCGATTAAAAAATGCAAAGGATTGAAAGTTGCTCACATAAACATCAACAGCCTTTCTGATAAAATTGATCAGCTCCGCCTCCTGATCCATAATACTCCGGTCCACATACTCACCGTGTCCGAGTCGAAACTATCACCGGTTATCCCCGATATGGAAGTTAATATTTCTGGATACACACTTCTAAGGAAGGACAGGAATAGACACGGTGGAGGTGTGGCCATGTACATTGCCAATAACGTCATTTACAGTGAAATATCCATCAGTGATGAATTTAATGATGTAAGATGTGTATAAGAGACAGATATTATTATTATTATTACTACTACTATTTTATTTTTAAATTTTTGTTGTTTTATTTTTTGTTTCATGTATGGGCCTAGATATAGGCTATGTATATATTTAATAATTAGAAATAATTATAATTTATTGATTTTTTGAAATCCCACTCAAATCGCAACAATCTGCAGGATAAAATGGATCTCTTTCGTCTTAATCAAATAGTGCCTTCTCCAACTCGCACCACTGACGACGGTCAATCTTTGATTGATCTGATCACGACAACAAATACTTGCCTGCACCAAAACACTTTTGTAATTCAATCTTTTCTTAGCGATCATGATT
>NW_022738404.1:0-1234 GCF_011630105.1 Anneissia japonica
TTGCCAAGCGTTTTCGTTGAAGTCACGGTAATCTTTTTTTGTAATTTTTCCTCTTCATTGTCAATCTACAGTGTCTATCACGAATATTGGTTAAGATTATATAGGCCTATTACAGGACACCTTAAGAAGCATGGGCCTAAACACTACAAAGGCAGATTCACGTCCATACAGGCGTATCCACAGAAAATACGGGTAAATATATAACCTTGAAAAGTGTTTTTGAATTATTGTAGTCCATATAGAGGTCACCTTAGAGTTTGTGGTGTGTTACAAATTACATTATCGCTGTTGTGTAATGAGCTCTTCAGATCTCATTGTCTCTTCGACTGCATGTGATATTCAACTGCAAAACAAAGAAATATTTAGGTAGGAATTATGACATACTGTAATGTTGCACAATACTAAAATTCATAGACTGCATGCTTTATCTAGAGTTTAGCTCTTCTTACCATTTTATCAACCACTTAATTAAGGCCTAACAACAACAATAATAAAATAAAATAATTCAATAACAGGCCCAAATATAGCAACAATATAATAATAAAAAAAATATTAATTGGAAAAAAGATTAATATAATAATTATTGTAAACTGTCAGGACTATAAGTTCCGATCATACCTTTAGCTCAAGTGTGACCTTATGATAAATGTCTGGTTTATAGTCATTTAGTGTAGATATATCGTTTCCATGTGTAATGAGGTTCACCAAAACCATTGTATCATCTAAGAAACTACACGTCTTGCACACAGGTCCACATATGTACTGTTTTCTAAAGTATTCCAGGTTGAAATCTCGATTGATTATTTCGTCAATAAAAATAATCATTTTTTGTAAAACGAACATAGTCTGAGTCTTGTCTTCACTTATAACTTCAACTTTGATAAGATTTCTGTCGTATGAATTAATGTTTCCATGAATCTCTTCTGTGTTGATAAAAAAAAGACATGATTTACTTGTCCTAAATCTTGCTGCATTGTAATAGATCTCATCCCAACTAAACACTTCACAACATTTAGCGATTAGACGTAAAAATATAAATTCTTGAAGAATTTCACCAAAGTCGAAATAGAAAATGTGTTGGGAGTGAACATTGCTGTTCTGTGTTGTTGACATTAAATTGATCTTTGGCAGTCGACACGAGAGAAAGAAAGTACCGACTTGGTCGACTTGATCAATAACATTAAGCGGGAAAAGTAGTTGTGTTCCCACTAAGAAACGAATGATGTAAGGGTAA
>NW_022738405.1:0-2248 GCF_011630105.1 Anneissia japonica
TAGACATTGATATGATAAAAATCATACACAGTTGACGTACAGTATTATAGGAACATAATTTTATATATATATAACGTCTACTTGTTTTAATTATTATACCTTTGTTTATGTTTAGTAATAATCTGAAGATTTTCATAAGTGTAAAGAAATTATTGTATTTTATCTAAAAACTGCAGCATGGTATTATAATTCTTTTCTACTGTATGTTTCATTCACCCTTGAAAAGGATGTTATGTACACATTTGAACAGCTTAACTGAGGTAATAATGATATTAGTACCATAATTTGATATGTCAAGTCAGTTAACAACTTGTATAATCTGAAAAGTCAGCCTACTAAATAATTATTAACTTAAGTGAATAATGTTGTTTTGTACAATACTATCATTAACTGTTGATATTCTTTTATTGTTTTGTCCCAGGCTTGTGAAAATTTACTAGCTGTCAATATTGGCACCAGAGGAGATGGGTTGCTTAATAAAGTGACTGCCACAAGGTCCTCAGTAGACAAGGTCATGTATTGTTTGGTATTAAAGAGAAGAGCATCTTAGCAGAAAAGTCTGCTCTATATAGCATAGACCAACCTGAGAGATTTGAAATGCGTGAGTGTCTACTCCTGTTGGCTTGGGGGGGGGGGGGGAACACCAGGGAGCCCCGGTGTGGATCGATGGGATGTAGGTCCCTGGCGCTCCTAAGACCTGAGAATTTTTAAGCTGTTTGAAAAGAATTTCAGGAAATGTTTGTTGCACTGCTTTGCATCACCAATTGTTCAGTTCTCGTAAAATGTGAAACGGGATAGCCAGTAATTGTTTCGTCCCCTGAATTAATGATAATTCGTTATCACGCATAGACTTGCGCTAAATGCCTTACAAATTTATGATCATGCATGTGTTTCTAGAAAATGCGTGTTTCATCCAAAATCACTTTGAAATGTGGGACCGTCCCGCATGATGCGAGACGGTTGGTGATATGATATAATTGATCAAACTTTTGTGCTAATTTCAATTACTGTAGAAATATGTAATGTGTTTGAAAATCTTTTTTGTAGAGCATTACATTATACCATGGCACAAAGAAACTTGAAAACAAAATATAAATGAATTCAAAGGATACGAGAATGTTTACATGACCTGTTGGCAACAATTAAGCCATAAATCATTTTGCTTACTGTGAAGCAGATCTGACACGTATTCATGATGTATGTTTTTAAGGTTTTGTAAATAATATTTTAATGAATTTGAGGTTTTCTAGATGACTTGTTTAGGGGAAAAGTGTTTATCATTTGTCTAACCTTACTCATGAGATATATAGTTACTGCACTGCTATCAATAAATCCTGTATAAGATATTAGGTGTGCACTGCTAGAAGGAAAGAATATTTCCTTTATCCAAAACTCTTCATTGGGTTTAAGAAATATAGAAAATATAACAAACAGAAGAAAAGTACATACAGCATTAGACAACATGGCAAAGTAAATATGTATAAGCCTTACATGTTTTAAAGCATTGATCGTTGTCGGAATATAGTTAAATGCTTCTTTTAAATCCTTGTGAGGGCGGTCTGGATTAAGTCTGCAGAAAAGATAAGGTAAAATTTGTGGATTATTCTGGTAAACCTTATATTTCTATGGAATTTACATTATGTTATGTTTACATTATTCTCATTCTCATTAGGATATTCATTCATTTGAGAATAACGTAATGTCAATTAATTATAATGTAATATTGATTGAGAATAACATTTCAATTGAATAATCAAATAAAGTAATGTTGATTGAAAATAACAATGTCAATTGAGCATAACAGCACGACGAAACTGCAAGGCAGTAGTGGTGCATAATTGCCTCCCTGGATAAACATAGCTTCAATACATAAATTGATGATGAAGAAATTTATTAATAGTTACAAATGTTTTGCATTACCCTTCACACTCAATTGAGACATAACCAAAGTTGTCATCTGATCTTGAAAAAGGAGTCTTTTTCTCTGCTGGCAATTTAAAGAAAGTTTCCGACTTGGAAAATGCATCTTTAATCTAAGAAATTATAAAACATGAGTAGACTTTAAAATAGTGTATATCAATCAATCTTTGTATAATTTCCAAAAGAGAAGTTTTAGATTCATCCAGAAGTTTTTGCTAGGGTGGGAGGAATGGACTGGTAGAAAGAGGAAGTTTTTGCTGTCTTCCTACTACTGTGAAGATTCAAAGGCTGTAGCCATTTGGAACTCCTATCTAAATTCTAATATTGT
>NW_022738406.1:0-781 GCF_011630105.1 Anneissia japonica
TATTCCACTCCACATAGGCCTATATTACTGCTAGTTTAACGAACGCCGTTTGTGTGAACACTTTGCAATTTTAATCCGTGGATTAGCTTACGCCTGGCGTAAGCCACGCCAGTCTTACGCCGTGTGTGTGAACATAGCCTAAGTAAGTAGACTTGTCAAGATGGCGCCATGACAACATACAATTTTTATTACGTCGACTTGTCAAGATAGATGTCGTCTTGGCAAGATGTTGACATGTCGACATGATATGTATATAATATGTCGACTTGACAACATAAATTATCTTGACAAGTCGTCAAGTCGAATGGCACTTAGGTGCTTCCGCACTATACATACCGGGTTCCATTGCTGAAACAGGCGGACCAGTATACGATGTCAACGCAGCCAAATTCCACATTCCGGAATAAATTGCTTTCATTAACGCATGAAAACAGGTCTTCCGCCATATATTATGCCGTTCAATGCATTGGGACAAAGACAAACAACTACAGGTTACTCGAATCATGCTCTAATCAACATGACCTGTGCAAACAACAACATCATACACCATCCGTCGGCTTCAACAAGGGACCTTGAGCCACCTGCTCAAAGCCCTTTTATATTCCAGCACATAATTAGCTTAATTTATTCAACAGGTGAATCAAATAATCATGCATAACAAATTGATATGCCAGCTCACAATAAGAATCTGAATGTAATTGATTTTATTGGCAAATTTATAGCTTGTGATTTCTTTTCAGTCCAATACAGGCCCGTAGCCAGGTCATTTCAAGGAGGGGTT
>NW_022738407.1:0-818 GCF_011630105.1 Anneissia japonica
TATCTCTACTGAGATCCAGCCGTTGTTTCCCACAGCATTGTTGTTTTCCAGTATTTTGCCTTTTAATCTATATATATATATACATATATATATACATATATATATACATATATACACATATATATCATTAAAAAGTGCCTCTTGAAGTTACATAAGCACCCCACAATTTTCATGTATTCCTATAAGCGCCCCCACAATTTCCACTCTGTTTTCATAAGCACACCGTTTGAATAAGTGCCCCTCAAAAAGTGCAACAGATATTTTCAGCGCCGAGTGCTTATTCGCGCGAGTATGTTAATTAAAAATCACCAAAAATCACATTTTTTTGGTGATTTAGCGCACCCCACCACTAACAGCATCCCCACTTCAACACTTCTAGATAGGCCACTGTGTATGAACCCGTACACCGGGATAACCCACTACTAGTCTCGAAAGATGTACTGAGTTCTTTAAAGTGCATATGAGCTAATTACATGCACTAAACCCACGGTTTCCCTATTCCGAGAAGACTTGTTCAACCACCAGAACCATAAGCGAGCGCCGATATTATTATGGCTGTAGGTTGCGCGTTCCTGCCTTAACCGCTATGGCTATATCTCGGTAGATGTACAAATTTAATAAGCAGCAGCAAAAAGCTAAACGTAAGTAAACAGCCAGAAATAAGATCAGAGTTTTCGGAAAACAGTAGTCCTTCCTCAGAGGCGATTGAGTGAGGGTGGAAAAAGCCAGGTAGTATAAAGTGAGCGTTTCATGCAAGCATGATTAGAAAAAATAGACCAGGTGAGATGAGAGTAAACAGCGTGAACAAAGAGATAAAT
>NW_022738408.1:0-1992 GCF_011630105.1 Anneissia japonica
TAGTCTGTAGTTGCCAGATATAGACACCTGCTCTGTTCCGCAATAACACTAGCGAGCTTTCGTTTCAGTACTGGAGAAATCTAGTACGGTAATTAGAGCCGAAAATTCATCTGCGCATGCGTGAAAGATTGCGTCTCACCGTACCGCGGAATTTGAGGACGGTTCTGACTGAAAATAGGGCGGTTACAATGGAGTCAGAATTGGTGATTGATGTATCTCGTTTTTTAACTTATGATAACACTTTAATGAAATTATGGTTTCATGTTCGAAGTCAGTGATACAACACATAAATTTAGGATGAATATGATTTAGCGAAGTCGTGCCCTAGTAAATGTAGATGTGCTGTATTCCTAGATGGACAGCCTCGGCTCCGTTCTAGCCTGGCCTGGGTCTAGCTAGGCAGCTAGGCCTAGCCTAGGCCCTAATTTATTAAGGTACGTCCGGCCTAGGCCTGGCCTATAATAATGCTATACGCAGCGACAAGTGCCTCTTGAACTCTCTGTTTTGGTAACTAAAGTGAGGGCGCGCGTTCGCACGCATATTCCCCCGTCGCGTAAACGGAAACGAAACAGCTTCTGAACAGGACGCGATTTTTTTTCCGTACGAAACATTTACATGAAAATCCACTCGGGCCGTCTCGGCTGAATCGACCCGAAAATCTCATTGCAGAATTAAGGAGGTCAAAAGGTCATAGATAAACGTCTACAGAACAACTTCTGAGAGAACGTCGCTGTCTAATTTTAAAAAATACATCGATGTTACCATGTTAATACCAATGGGTCGTTTAAAATGACATATAATATTTGATTAAGCTGCACGAGTAATGAAAAGTGTTATTTTAACTTGAGTTACATACTATGACAATTTTAATTTTTTAGTTAGGCCCGGGTTTTGCATAATTACCTAGGCCTACTAAAAACGCTTTCTGGTAAACGCACAAAGAGTAAGGAAAAGCGCGTTTTTCTTCATCACTGATCAAATGAAACAGAATGACAGTTATTTTCAAATTAAGAGAAGAGCTGAGAATAGGCAGCTCTAAAATACTGGATGTCATAAGACATGCCAAAATGGCAGAGCACTAAATGAATGTAAAAATTAGCTAGTTATTAATATTAGGTATAGTAATCGGCAGGTTCTTGATTACAAGGCTAGACCAAGTTAATTACATATAATGCCCAAAAATAATAATAATAATAATTATTATTATTATTATTACCTATACGTTAAGGGGAACTTAGACAAAGGGGAAATAACACAAAAGATATTCCCCTTGGGCTAGTTATTATAGGCCTAGTAAATAGTATCTGTAGGTTCTTCATTACAAGCCTTAGGCCAAGGTAATCAATGCTGAAATGATTATTATTATTATTAATTATTATTATTATTACCTGTACCTTAAGGGGAACTTAGACAATGGAGGAATTAGAGAACAATTAAAAAAACGACGTTAAGGGGAAATAACACAAAAATATTCCCCTTGGGCGATTATTATCTAGGCCTAGTAAATAGTACAGTATCTGTATTAATTACACAATGATAGTTTGGACAAGTTCAATAACGCCGGAATAGTATATTATTTATTTAATATTTCTTTTATGCGCTCTATTTTTCATTTCATGCTTCAATTTTTTTTCTCATTTTTCCCCCAAAAATTTCAGTCCATGTCAGTATGTGAAGCGTGACTGTTGTCAGCCTATGACCCTATGCCTAGTTTAAGGGGGCCTAGGTAAGACCTCAGCCTGTAGTTAGGCCTATAGTTTATCCTCTTTCTCTCTAGCCTTTGGTATAACTGTATCTATCTACACTTTATAACAGGAGGTACTAGCTGTTGTTGTTGTAGATAATATACTAACATTTAATAACATCCAAGAAGGTCACAGTTAGTTACACAGTGACGTACATCACATAAGTCCGTGAAATTTCATAAGCCTACCGTAGGTAAACATAGAAAGAGCAATAATAGTAAAACTCGAGCGTCACGACATTGCGAAG
>NW_022738409.1:0-770 GCF_011630105.1 Anneissia japonica
TTTTTGTATGTTGTAGATATAAAATTTAACTGTATATATTCATAAAAAAACGTTTTGTTGCAATTATGTCCAACTTTGGTGCTTCAAATCCGTATTTCTGGTGGACTATACGATTTTAATTTTCATTTCTTGGTACTTTATTTTTGAATAAGATGCTTCACTTGGCCTCGTTTTGGCTACAATAGTTTAATAACTTGTTATTACCATTACTCATTATCATTAATGAAATAATAGTCAGTCAGAGGGCTTATTAATATGTAATAATATGTATAATAAGCCTGAAGGTGGCGCTTTACTACGACGGCCATCTTGGATGGTACACATACATAACTCTGCATTGCTGCGCCATCTTGTCAGCACTCTAGTTGTTTAATAGCTCTATGGTCCAGCTAGTTACCCGTATGTTTGAAACTCGAGCGTTGTGGTGTATAGGTGTAATGAACACGATTTTAATTTTCATTCCTTGGTACTTTATTTTTGAAAGGTGCTCCACTTGGCCTCGTTTTGGCTACGATAGTTGAATAATTTGTTATTACCATTACTCGTTATCATTAATGAAATAATAGTCAGTAAGAGGCATAGAGCTATTAAACAAATAGAGTGCTGACAAGATGGCGGAGCAATGCAGAGTTGTGTATGTGTACCATCCAAGATGGCTGCCGTAGGAAAGCTCCACCTTCAGGCTTAGTATACATATTATTACCGTAAAAAAGCCCTCTGACTGAATATTATTTCATTAATGATAATTAGTATTGATAATGACAAATTAT
>NW_022738410.1:0-874 GCF_011630105.1 Anneissia japonica
AAGAAAAATTATTTTCTCAATAAGTTCCAAGAAGTAACAAATGACTGTAAGGCAACATGGAAAGTAATTAAGAACATACTAAATTCTGATATTAAAAGTAAATCGTCTGAAATTAAGGAGATAAACTTTAATGGTAAACTAATCCAGGATTTTAGAGAAATCAGTCACATTTTTAACTATTACTTTGCAAAATCTGGGACCGATTTAGCTGAGGCGATCCCATCAACTTCTATATTGCCAGGGAAGTTCATGGGTGATCCAAATCCTAGATCGATGTTTATCTTCCCAGTCACTGAGGCAGAAGTATATAATATTATTCGTAAGCTCAAGTCCAAAAAGAGTCCTGGGTTCGATGACGTGTCAAATGATCTTCTGAAAAATATTGTTTTTGAAATCGCTACACCTTTAACTTACCTTTTCAACCTCTCTCTGTCGACGGGAACGGTACCTTCAGATATGAAAATCGCAAAGGTGATTCCAGTGTACAAAAAAGGGGACCACACTGACACATCGAACTATCGTCCAATATCTCTACTGACAGTTTTCTCTAAAATTCTCGAAAGAATAATGTATACGCGTACGCTTGAATTTTTTAACACATTTTGTATTTTCACAAACTCACAATTTGGATTTCGGAAAGAGTATTCCACCACACATGCAATTCTTGACGCTGTTGGTAACATTACTTCTGCTTTGGACAAAAAACTCCACACTATAGGCATATTTCTGGACTACTCCAAGGCCTTCGACACAGTTGATCATGACATTCTGCTTTTAAAATTATCACATTATGGTGTTCGTGGGAGGGTCTTGGAGTGGTACAGAAGTTACCTTTCAGGGAGAATGCAATACGTGTCCTTGAATGGATTTGAAT
>NW_022738411.1:0-680 GCF_011630105.1 Anneissia japonica
ACGGGGGCTGGTGAACAGGGGCAGTGGGCATGGCATGGCAAAGGCAGCAGGCAAACACAGCCCGCAGAAGAAGGCCGCTGCAGGCAAACACAGCCGGCAGATGAACTGGCCGGCACAGGCCTTGAAGAAAAACCGATGAAGTTGGCCGGCCTCCGCCTTGAAGCAAAACACGGCCAGCCGATGAAGTTGGCCAGCTCTTGCCGTTCAGTGGAGGTTGGTGGAGGGAGTGCGGTGGTGCTGGCCACTTGGAGGGCGGGCTCGGACCTACCTACCTGTCTCCCTCCCAACCTATCGCCTTTGCCTGTCACTGTACATACCCACTCCCTTAATTTGTCAAACCCCAATTTAGCCCCAACTTATTTTTTTGTTGTTTTTATTTTTACTTCCCCACTATAAATCGTCCCCTAACCCCCTTTATCGTCCTTGTTCGGCTAACCTATCCTGTCACCTAGCCTACTCCCAACCCCTACGTTCCCTTCCCGGAGGGGAATAAGGGAGAGCTAACGTCCTGTGTCGAGGCCCAACGAAGCCTCAGAATGGCCTCCCCAGAGTTCAGCGATCTAACCCAAAGTGGGTCCAGCGGCCCACAACGAGAGCGAGGGGATGGATGGTGCGGAGGGGTACATCTCCTAATCTACCCTATCCATTTAACTGTTAAACTACCCCGGGGCTTTCAACAA
>NW_022738412.1:0-1277 GCF_011630105.1 Anneissia japonica
ATATTACACCAGTCCTCAAAGAACTTCACTGGCTTCCTGTATATCAGAAAATGAAGTTCAAGATTTTACTTACAGTACAAGGCCCTGTGTTCAAATACTCCATCCTACATAGGTAAACTACTTACGCCTTATTGCCCGCCAAGGCAATTACGATCTTCAACTTAAAATAAACTCAAAATTCCTAAATGCAAAACCGTTAACAATCGATCATTCCTGTTTTAGCTTCTTTATGGAATGACCTTTCGGATGACATAAAAATTTCACCTTCAGTTCAAACACTTAAGAAGTCCCTTAAAAAACAAATTTTCACATCAACTTTTGCTTGGCTTTCTCACAATCACACGTTCGTCTGATTTTTTTTTCTTTTAATTATTACTGTTGAATAGGCTAGCTAGATGTCATTTTCACTAGAGCTCCTGTTAGTACTGTTCCAGCGAGCTTTAACATTAAGCTTCAAATTGTTGGAGAACGGAGCAGTGAAAATGATTTTACTGCTTACTTGCCATCTACTTTGTTTGATTTCCATGTAGCATTAGGATATTTTATGGTTCTTTTCTTTTTGTTCATGTAAAACGCATAGAGGCAATTTTTTGTATTATGCGCTATATAAGAGATGCATATTATTATTATTATTATTATTATTATTATTATTATTATTATTATATACTCATTATTACAAGTTTTAGTTGTTATAAAGGTCATCCCTATGTCAATATGAAGTTTCATTGCAGTGCGTGTATCGCTTCACTTGCTAAGCTATAGTACATTGCACGATGTGCAATCAACCAACAATCAATACCAGTTTTCATAAAGGAAAAAGAATTTTATGGTAGCATTTTTTGTATGTTATAATAAAGTTATCTGAATCTGAATCTGGGACTGCAAATCATGCATGCTTGTGGTACACGTCTGCACAGAATATGTTATTTTCATAAGGCAAGACTTTTTTTGATACCTTGTTATGGATTGTCAGAAGAGGGCGGGAATAAATACAAATAAAATTTTGTTTTCTTATTTAGCAAGTAGTTTTGCCAAAAACATCCTAATAGAGGAGAAAATAAAAATACAATTTTATTGGTGAATGTAAAAAGTGTAGTAATAGGATGGTTAAATGCTCTAAATTTATATAGTTAGGAAGAACTGTCTTATTTTTGTAGTGTGTTTTAAGTGCTGTGTGTTTTAAGTGTAATTTGTAAAGTGTTATTTAAACGTAATTTTAATTGTAATGATAAATAATTTTCAGTAATTTAGATATTTATTGTAAATATAGCAATATT
>NW_022738413.1:0-911 GCF_011630105.1 Anneissia japonica
CCCCCATCTGTGAAAATCCTCCTTGGCCCCTCTATTCTAATTCCCTGATCTTCCACTACAATTGTCAAATTTTACATGCTACCAATTTCTTTTAATTAGTTTAGAACAACTGCCGAGACCGAATATTCCCCCTTAAAATAGTTATGAATTGGATTATCAATAGTATTTATTTATAACCTAGGCCTTTTAGAGTAGGGGGATAAAAAAAAAACCACTTCTTACAATGAATTTTCCAAGAACTAGGGAATTTCATTATCACATTAAAAGGCCCGGTAATTATTCTTGAACTAGGACCCTTTCGCACCTAACTATGTTGCTGCTTCCCCACTCCCCTTTTGGCTACGGGGCTGGATATCCACTTCTTTTCACATCAAAGTGAATAACAACAGGAAAACACCTTGGATGACACTCTTCTTACAAATCTTTAGATGACATCATTGTGTTTCATCTGGACCAGATTTCCCCAATATTTTCCCCCTGTAACTGTTTTTGTTACTATAAGTAACAAAAAATAATGTTTGCTTTTAGTTTAAATTATTTAAATATCTTTGATTTTTGCAGGGGGGGGGGGAACACCAAACATTTAGTAAGGGACTTTCCCCTCCACCTTGACTACTGGGCTGGGAGATATTGCAGCAATTGAATGGCTGAAGAAGAGAAGCAGAAACATAAGACTGTATTAAATTAGGAATAAGCAGCTGATTCAACAGCAATTTTTGGAATAGATGCCAACAGATTGTTGTAAAACATTTACTGACTATATCATGACAGCAAGTGGCACAAAAATAAAAACTTCTTTCTAAAAAATAGCTTTTTCAAAGATAATACACTAAAGAAACCTTTATTTATATGGATAAATTTATGAAAACACATCTGTTATAATTTTAAGTTTAATTTTTAAAATTAAAGGG
>NW_022738414.1:0-841 GCF_011630105.1 Anneissia japonica
AGTTATTATATTTCAACCCAATATTTAATTTCATATCACTATCTTTTTCGATCATATTTTCTTATATATACTCTTAAATGATTTTTTAATTATATGGTTAACTCACTTTTTAAATGTATATTATAATACAAATTAATTGTCTCATCTCTAACACTGCTGTTTGCATTTTGTATACTATGATGTAATTGTGCTAGTGTATTGTGTGACTACAAACTTTGTAGTCAAAATTTGATATTTTCATCACTCTGGTGTTTGTGTGTAAATCTATTTTTTATGTTTGTCATAGTAGTACTGTATTGCCTTTGTTGCTGTTGTGACTGTTGAAATGTTCTAAGATAAAAAAAAAATTAAGAACCAAGTCACCATGTTCTATCAACCATTTTTAAAATATTTTTTCCTAAATGCAAATATGGGGCTTGTCATGCCAAAAACAACATCAGTATTAAACCAAAGCAAAAAAATGTACTTTAATATATTATTCATATTCATTGCATTATAAGCTTTAAAATAATATTTTATTATAATTGAATTGACTTACTGTTGCCAAAGTTGAAAGTAAAATTATTACGGCCTCTCTGTACTAAAGTATACAATTCTGCCACATTCTTATGCTAATTACTTTAACATTTAGCGACAGTATGCTGGTTTTGGACGGCAAGCTTCATACAGTATAAACATTCAGGCTGATGTGTTGAATATGCTCTAACAATGGACCGTTTCACTTACACCCCTTGGATATTGCCTTTAAGGTTCCATGTGTGTTTGTGGGACATGCACGTATTGATGTCCCTGTTCTGATTGGTCAGTTAGTTTGATGGCCCTGTTCTGATTGATCAGTTTA
>NW_022738415.1:0-668 GCF_011630105.1 Anneissia japonica
GCAAATGTTCCACAAACTCGTTTATCTCTCGGAAGCGAAAACATCGTATCAAACTCAGCAGTCTGGTTTTCGTTTTGTCGTACAGATCCTTCCTCAGTTCACGGCAGACGCCGAGGTGCGTGATAAATGCCATGCCGTCTACGTAATACGTGATGTTGTTGAACCGGGAACGCGTGACGTTTATTCCATCGACGAATTGCAACATTTTCTTGGCGACCACGTCCGCCGTGGAACGCGTGAAAGGAATGATTTCCGACAGATCGAGCGTGTGCGGAAGCGAGTGACCAGTCGTCGAGTGTAGACCCAGTACGTATCCACACTTACTGTTCCATTGCCCAACATTTCTGACGGTCGTGTAAAAACTCTGCCTCTTGCGTAGATCCAAAATTCTGAATACAACCGCATCGAACGACATGGTCTTCGAAAGTGTGCCGCGAGATTCTCATCTCCTTCCTTTTTATGCGATCAGCATTTCTCCTTTCGCATCCGTCTGAAGAGCAAACTCGAAAAACGATCTGACTATACTTCTACCGAATCTCTGGCCATCTCTCCCCGAAAAACCGCAGAACGTCGTCACGGCGCGTATCGTACTGTAGTCGCTCTCGCCTGGAAACATCATTCGAACGCCGAACAAGTCGCATATGCCGTGTCCCCATCTCATACGTTTT
>NW_022738416.1:0-647 GCF_011630105.1 Anneissia japonica
CCCCTTGGAAGAACATGGCTACGGGCCTGATACCCAAGATTATTAAAAGTACTAAGGGTCATGACGGTCTGTCAACGTGGCGTTCTTATCAGCGTGTAAATAAAAGTAAAAGTTTGAATCGTTTGATACGTAGTGGCGTGCCATTGATGTAACAAACGAAAAGAGGCGGTTGACATACTGACACTCCGTGTGTCCATTACATAAAGTTATTAAAAAGAAAATATAATAATACTGGAGCTCTTATTAGATAAATAAGAGTTGAAACTAACCGACTTAACATCCATGATTTATTTTTCTACACACAACAGGGTAAGAATGTCCATGATGATATTACAATGACCTTTCGAAATTTCCCTGGTCATTTAGGACTTAGGTGAATGATGATTGGTTCGATCGAAAATGTTCTCGGATACCAATTTGCAATTTAAAGAGTACGGTAAATTGTTTTCACCCAAAAACCTTTTTTTTTTCAATTTATATAATCTTTTAAAGAATTTTGGATATGGTAGGCCTCCTCAGAACACTATTGGTCTGAAGTTTATAGACCTACACCATCTTTTACAAATCCGACTAGAACCAAGCCCCGTGCTTGCATAAAGTCAGCTAAGCTCTTCTAAGTTACACTCTTTATGAACTTCTAACATAGC
>NW_022738417.1:0-1691 GCF_011630105.1 Anneissia japonica
GAATAAGCTACTTTAGAATAAGCTACTTTACCATGTACATGCGTAATGCTTTTACAACACTGATTACATATAGTTATACTAATAATTCCAATTCTTTACAACACGCAGCATATTTTATTACAAATTGTCGGCGGACAAAGAGATATCAAACAGTAAACCAACTACGGTTTGGCCTAGCCACACATTGCTTTGTCAACAAAAGTGTTACAGCCATGGTTACAGCATGCACACAAAGATCCTACGCGACGGATACCCTACGCGGCGCTATTTACATGATCTTTTGTTGCTTTTTCCTGCAATGGTAAAATCGTATATTATGGCCTATAACTTCATAAAAAAGTGCCAAAAAATGATTTTGTTGATTCTATTATTAATGGCATATCAAAAATTCCCTCTAAAAAAAAAAATCAAAATCATTTTGCTAGTTCTCTTTTAATTTAAAACACATGTATGTACAAAATAACATATTCAAACATTGAATTTAATAATTCAAATTAATTAACTTAATAGAAATATAGTTTTAATGTCTGAGTTCTACTTGCCCATGTCATAGTCACACGTCAGTAGTCACCATGTCACATGTTATTGTCATGCCTATCACTGTATTACATATCCATAGCGTAAATGTCACCATGTCCATATGTCTCAACCTGTGCACAGTCGCAGCTAGAAATCACTCAAGATGTTTTCATTATATATGAGGATGAATCAAAATAAGACTACCACATTAATGATGTGGTTAGTCTTGGCTGCAAACTATTGCTGCATGTTAATGCGCTAAACAACATTGATAATCAGTTGTTCTCCTTGGTTGATTGCTGTGTCCTTATTGATTCAGTATGTATTCATTTTTCATGATAAGCTGTTAAGCATAATTTTCAAATCTCAATTAAATTCTCATGCCAAATATTAAAATAGATTAGAGATAAGTTTACAATGTCAAGATGTAACATTAAATACACTTACGAACACAGAATACATTCGTTGTTGTTTTAATGTTATAAAGGACAGGCAACAAATACAAGTGTATTTATAAATTTCTAATGTTATTGTTTTTGTTATTTTAAGTAACTTACTGGTAATTTATAATTTATATGTTGTAATATACTCTTTAGTTTTGGATGTGCAAGCCTTTGAGCGCCTCTTGGGACCATGCATGGACATCATGAAACGCAACATTGACCACTATAACGAGGAGACGGAGCGTATCTTTGGAAAGCAGCCAAGTAGCCAATGATCTGAAGTTTTCAAATTCAACAACTAATTTTGTTATTGTCTCAGCAATTGATATTTGTTTAATGATGTTTTTAAAATGAAATTTTTTTTAAATTTCTAGATTTAACGACTAATTGATTAAAAAAAAAAAAAGTGGTATTCAACACCAAAGCCCATGCATTTTATCTTTTTCTTTATTTGTATTCTGAAAATGCAACTTAAAAACGATTCCGAATGTTTGTAGTTCTAGTGGATTTTTTATCTTTTCTGTCTTTTTTAAAAGGGTGTGTGCATCTGGCAGTAGAATCCTAACATAGACCATGGGATTAAACTAATAGCTATTGAGGTTGGCCCTCATTAGCCTCCAGTTAAAACTATGAGAATTTTGGAGGAAATCATCAAGTTTGAAGAATGTAAATTCAGTCATTGTATTCATGAAGGACATATTAATAAACATAAAGACCCAATTTTGTGTA
>NW_022738418.1:0-1019 GCF_011630105.1 Anneissia japonica
CTAACAGTTCATGCATTCACATGGATGTAATGGATTGCAGATTCGCCAAGTGCAGCGGACTGATTTTTTGTGGCCCACTAAGTTTGGCTAGGAAACGCCTTGTTTTTTACAGCCTGACACGAATCGTCTGTAAAAAGTATTAAAAAACTGAGCATAAAGCGATATTAAAAGCAGTGCATGAAGGTCTTTGGAAGTGTACTGCAAACATAAAGGTTTAGGTGCGGTCTTGGGTGCCTGACCCATTTTTAAGCCCACCCCTGTAATACACCTTTCTGATAAGCACTCCCCTTGGATATTGTTGCTAAGGTCCCACAAAACAAAGTCTTAAAACGTTCGTAAATGTGTGCGTTTGTGGGACAACACGTGTGCTTGTTCCTGGCTCTGTTCTTATTGGTCAGTTAAGCTTGATTGACACTCCAGGAAGGTCCATTCAGCAGCGGATGCATTAATTTTTTTTTGTGAGAATCAGATATAAGCATATTCTCATCATCACAAATAATTTCAGACAAGATAGTATGATACATACTCCAAGTATCCAAATGCACGCCATCGTGTCAGGATTCAATATTTCAACATTAATTATGTCATTAGGAATGAACCCCTCTTAATAAAAAGCCAGGAATTTTTTAAAAATATACTGTCAACCGAATGTTAATAAGTAAGGTATTCCAGAAGCCCAGTAAAGGAATGGTTACTACAAAACTTTGTAAAATGATGGGTAGAATAAGCAAGTAGAGATTCTTCACAAATTCTATTTCATTATACAGTAACGCTAAAAAGTGTGAAATTTGGTGCCTGCATCAGTTACCAGAACTGAGTTCATATCCTGAAATAAATGCCTGACCATAATATTTTAAAGGTGTTTTGTACAAAATCAACAAGTATTTTTTATTAAGGATTTACTCCATGATATACAGTATTATTATTTTTCAAACAGTCTATACAAATTAATAAAACAATAGGAAGAAAACACCAAATAACAACATCACTAATGAACTGCTGTATGTATTTCTACATTT
>NW_022738419.1:0-631 GCF_011630105.1 Anneissia japonica
CATAATTATTTTTGTTTGCAAAGCAGAAGAGAATTAAATAGTCCAGCCTTAAATCCCTAATATTTATTTTGTATAATTTTTGTTTTGTCATTTATTAAATATGAATTTAACATGCAGTATTTTGTATCAATGTGTTTATGTATTGGGAAAACTTAGTGATAATATTGTAAAGTAGCAGTGAAAATCAAAATAAAAACACAGGCTTGACCCTTTCTATAGAGTTTTATATTTAATTTTATACTACTATTTCTTCAGGAAGACTAGCAAGAGTGACTGACATAATCAGATTTGGATAGTGTGATACAGAAAAAAACTCTACAGTATAGAGATTTGAGTTTGACGAAGCATGCAAAAGCTATCATAGATATTCAACTGTATTAGCAAACAAAACCATTGATTACATTTATAACAATGGTCTGATCTCAATGAGGCTCTATCCAGGAAAAAAAGTGCTTTATAAAAGGAATAGGGGGTGGAGGAAGGGTGTTTATTTGTTATTAAGTGTTGAATAACATTTTTTTTTTATGTCAAGGTTGTTGACTCAGGACTAAACTTTCTATTTTGAAATGAATAAAAAATTGTTACTGTAGCAGTAATTGTTATTTCGAGGAGCAATTTACAGAAACTAAAG
>NW_022738420.1:0-844 GCF_011630105.1 Anneissia japonica
TCACGTTCTTGAAGTAGCCCTATGTAAAGTACATACTCAAAGACAATGTTTTTAAGCTTTTTTTTTCTATGTTTTTTCTATGGTGTATCACACACACATTAATAAGAATAAGATCTCTATGGTTGTCAAAAATCCCTGATAAAAGATCGTGTTTGTTTAATAATACTACTACTAATAGTAATAATAATAATAACAATGATGATAATGACGATAGTAAGGACTCGAACCCACGATCTCCAGATCACTAGCAATAAAAAGTGAAGAAAATTGTGCTAAATGCGAAAAAAAGTTGTGATTTGTTGATCATACTATAGTATATATAGTTAAAGCTTAGTAAGCTATAGTTCGGCCTAAGTTGTCCTGGATATTAAGATATTGAGGTAGTGAAATCACGTTTTTGAAGTAGGCCTATGTAAAGTACATACTCAAAGACAATGTTTTTAAGCTTTGTTTTCTATGGTATACACACATTAATAAGATCTCTATGGTTGTCAAAAACCCACGATAAAAAGATCATGAGAATTTTTTTTTTGGCGCTTCATTTTGACTAATGGTGATGTGATGATGATGAATTTTACTAAAAGTGTCACTTCTGGCCATCTAGAGGTACTATTTCCTCAAATTTTCTCATCTCAGCTCCAATCATTGTGTGGCTGAGGTGGGTGTCGACTCACAAAATGCCCTCACCTCCACCTTTCAAAACAGATCTGTGCCCTTCCCTGGGTATGACATTAAACTCCATCGAGTCGTCGGCTCCTGACGTACCGGTATGTCTTAGTGACTGCTGTTTGTTTTTAGGATGTAATCTGGTTTTTCATGTACATTTTTCGTGATTATGACTATT
>NW_022738421.1:0-466 GCF_011630105.1 Anneissia japonica
TCAATTACGTACCCTTTGGTCTAAAAGGCGTTCGTAATTGAGAAAATTCGTAATTCGGAAGTATCAGAGCCATAGATAGAGAGAGTTTGGCCAACTCGGTTTCAATCACGTGACTTACACCGGCCATGTTGTCACCAACGAGATAGGGTAGGAAGTTAGCAGTAATATTATAGATGATTAATGCTATAATTATAATGTGAAATACCGTTATGTTGGGTTTGGGGTTGCTGCAATCGACCCAACAAAGAAACAAAAATGTATTATGACCAACATGAAGATGACCAACAAATTTTATTTCATAAATTAAAGTTTACAAAGTCATAGGCCTAGAGGCCTAGTAGATACAATTAGAAAACTTTCATGTTATTAATATTTTTATCATTCATTTACAGGCGAAATTAACATATTATCGCCGACGATTCACAAACCTACTCTGTCTGCACAACCAACCTTTCTCCTCTGCTGC
>NW_022738421.1:536-932 GCF_011630105.1 Anneissia japonica
TAGATGATAGACTTTCAAAACAAAAAGATAATCGTAACGAAAAAAAAATAAAGAATCGTCCTCACTTTATCTTCTCGAAATAATACAGCACGTCACTGATTAATTAATTCCAAAGTTAGGTAAATATGATTATACAGTACTGTATATGATATTTACAATGATATGTTAAAATCCCATAATTGAATTGTCCTCATGAACAGAATAATGAAAGAAAGTTTATGCAGCATCAGTGTTTTATAAAATGTTATAAAGCTATACGCGCGCATGCTGTTTGGTGACAACATGGCGCCCATGCGCCAAGTTGGCCAAACTCTCTCTATCTACGGCTCTGGGAAGTATGGAAAAATAGCGCCCTCTAGATAGATTTTTTAACCATGTGTGTGCGCTTAACGATCG
>NW_022738422.1:0-825 GCF_011630105.1 Anneissia japonica
CGGTTCACACATGAAAACATGTTACATGTGTCCTGTGTAGCATAAAATTTAGTATCTGTGTGAAAGTCAGACTCCGGAGGAAAACAATTTTTTGATATGTTGTAGAACTGACTTTTCTAAGACAGAAAAAAGTTGTTTGACGAAAAACTAGGGAACGGTGAATGAGATACAGATTTTTTAATATTTAAAAACTGGGGGAAAAAGGGGGCGTAACTGCCCATTTTTACACCTTATTCCCCCAGTTTTTAAATATTAAAAAATCTGTATCTCATTCACCGTTCCCCAGTTTTTCGTGAAACAACCTTTTTCTGTCTTAGAAAAATCAGTTCTACAACATATCAAAAAATAGTTTTCCTCTGGAGCCTGACTTGAAAATGCATTACTGTAAGGCCAGGCAATCACTGGGTCGTACAACGGTCCTAGGACCCTCGCACGACGAAGCCAACTCCGCTCACTGCGAGTGCCATCTGCTGATTGTCGGTGGCAGTCTGAATGGATCGTCGAAAAACAATCCGTTGCGTGTGCGTCGTTGCGTTCTTCATAGAATCACGTCGGTCGACGACCATTGTTCGCAGTGAGTGCCTAGCTTTAGATGTCCCTGGTAACGGGGATGTATTGCTCTATCCATTCTATCAAATTTTATGTGATAAATTTGCATGATGTGTCTATATACGGGAATAATGATATCATATTGTGCCCAAATAAAGCAGAGCTTTAGAAGAGCAGACATCACTGAGGTCACTTACAATCTCAAGGTATTTAGCATTGACCCTGTGTGCATGGCAACGGGAGCTCAATGTATCTTTTATCTGTGGCATCACATGT
>NW_022738423.1:0-604 GCF_011630105.1 Anneissia japonica
CAGGACGATTCCACGCGGACGTGTTCCATTGCCTGTTACTCGATCGGCGAATGCGGGTGGATGATTATCTCGTCGAATATACGTTCGATCGCGCTCGATCTGCTTCTCTTCTTGGCTGCAGAATGAGTATGAGACGGAGGATGGGACGGAGGATGAGACGAAGGAGGAGGAGGAGGAGGAGGAGGATGATGATGATGATGATGAGATGGTGGAGGAGGAGGAAGAGGACGACACATCTCCCTTTCGAGTGGAAGTATCAAACGAACGTTGTCGTTGACTTAAACGTACATTCGTTTGCCGTCCGACGACGCCGACGTGGCGGCGAAGCCGAACATGCCGATCAATCGTTGAAGTTCGGCTTCGTTGTACACCGGAAAATCCAACCTTCTCGCGCTGTACTTGAGAAATCGAAGTAACGACACCACGAACGACATCGATAGATCGGTGGCCTGAATCATCGTGTGCATGTGATCGATCACGACCACACCGCCGTTCTCGCTGGAGTTGCCAATCTTCACGCTGCCGACCACGATGTCCCATTCCCTGTACACCAGATGGACGACGTTACCGACCTCGCGCACGATGGCAAACCGATTCGTTTCGT
>NW_022738424.1:0-683 GCF_011630105.1 Anneissia japonica
ATCAATTTTGTATTTATTAAAATAGATAAAGAGTGGTTTAATTTATTTATTTAGAATGTTTTTTTTATGCTAGTTAAAATTTACGTCGTCTTAATGAAATACGAAAGTTTAGCCGGGTAACTTATATTGAAACTCCTTAACATTTTGCTTTAGGTCTAAATATTTTCTTCCTTGGTTATTATATTAAACATAACATAATTCGTTAATCCCCTTGTTTCTACTATATCTCTATGTGCTGAAGTGCTCTATATAAATGATATGTAATATTATTTCCAATTTTTATAATTTCATACTATCACGGAAAATTATTCTTGATTCAATAAGATTTTCCTGTCTTATACAGTCATAATACGGCTTCTGCAACGATGTAAACTATAAAAGCAACCAATGCCCAATAATGTCCATTTTGGTCATTGTTGGCATTATAACAGCCTCGTTCTCTTCTCGGTCAGTAAATCTTCGTCAAACGTAACATTAAAAAGCTCTCCTGCTTTTTCCTTAGTATCGCACTATAATATAATTTAAAAAAAAGAAATATACTGTATGCTTATAAAATAATTGAGTAACTTTAAATAATTTATTACACAAGGTTTACTAGCAGTCTATTTGGCGCGCTTCAACACGTGGAGAATAGAATGCTGGTGAACTGAAATAATAAATTATATAAAGTTAATCAACAAAGA
>NW_022738425.1:0-522 GCF_011630105.1 Anneissia japonica
GGACAAGGAGCGGCCACTCTCGACGACTTGATGAGATGGGTGGTAGAGGACACCGATTCCAAAAATAAATATTTTTTTACAAAAGTTTATCCTTCTCTCCCCCCCCATATTTTTTTGTATACTATGTCAAATGAATATTGAAATAATAAATAAAAGACACACACAAAAATCTATATGGTATTACTTTCTTTTTATTTTTAATTTGTTCTACGAAGACTTGTCTTCGGATAACTCTTTGATGAGCTTCTGTATTTCCTGACACGTAGCCTTGTAAGTTCTGAAGTCTTGCTGGGAGGGAGCCTCGCCGCCGGTCATCTTGGAAGCCATGGATCTTTCGAGGCTCCTGAACACAAGCAGCTGCTCTTCGCACACTCGTCGATAACTGGACACGACGTGACGATCGAAGTGATTCTCCACTTCTTCTGAGGTGACGTCCTCCATCGTCGGTTCCATAGATGCCAGCGCTTCGCGGATGTTCTCGACGACCCGTGGCCGCTCCCGGACGCCGTAGGATTCGAAGAG
>NW_022738426.1:0-555 GCF_011630105.1 Anneissia japonica
TATAAAACAATACTTTAAATTTTTTTTTAAAGTGTTACGTATATTAATAACTGTTACCAAATTAAAAATATATGACAATACTGCTTTATTAATGGTCATTTTCTATCATTTTTGCACCAATACAAAATATATCCTAATGATGTATCTTTTATGAAAATGAGAAAATGGTGATCTGAAAATGACAACAATCATCAATTTATTATGCAGTCTTTTGAAAATGAGAAAAAAAAAATGATGACCCTAATGTACTGTAGGCCATATAAAAACATTCATACAGTATCTCGTAAAATCCAGAATCATTGTAAAAATAATGCCTCATCAAATTAATTACATTCAATATAGTAGTTCAATGGAATACTGTAGTAAAACATCAAATTTAGTTGCAATCAACCTGTGTGTAACAGTATGATGCACGAATTGTATACATTGTATTTTGTATTCAATATTGACAAATCTAATTATATTTTAACATAATTTAATATTATGTTTATTTATATTGTATACAGTATTTGAATCTTGAACATTTCATGTTAAAAGTTTACTAATAAATGGAAA
>NW_022738427.1:0-957 GCF_011630105.1 Anneissia japonica
ATTAGGTTGACGGCAACTACAGTCTACAGTGTGAACTATGTGTTTACGTCAGAGGATCAGTCATTAATGATTATAAATCCACAATTAAACAGTTTACAGAAACCTTTTGAGTTCAATGTCTTGTACAATGTAGTGCACGCTAATGAATCTCCCTGCACATTATCAAAACATTGCATTTTATATAAATATGGTTAAAACAATGTACCAGTACTTTAAACAGATTTGTTTGAAAGTTCTACTGGCCGTTTAGAGCTAGTATCAAACTTCAACCACAGATTTTCATATTTCAATGCTGATTCATTCTTTGATAATTGCGATAGTTTTGAATGCAATTAAATGACTGATTGATTAATTGATAAATTAATTTATTGAATAATTGATAGAATAAATTACTGTTTTTTGTGTTTCATTGTGTTTGTGCAGATGGCACTTGCAGCAATATAAAAAATCAACTGAATTACTATTAATTGTAAATTGAAACATTTTTGTTGCCAATTAACAGACTCACAGATAATTCCACTCTCAATTTTGTTACATAAACCCCTAAATTGAATTGCACCAGTCATCAATTTCTACAGTACCATTAAAAAGTGTAAATAACCAGAAAACCTAAATTGATTTGATCTGTGTTTCATTAGAAGTGTAAAATTTTCCGGCAACACCCTAGCAGTAGACAGCATGTTGTCTAACATTGATTAGTGTTGAGAAATTGGGAAGATTGGTCAAGATTTCCTGGCAACATCCAAGTGGTAATGTTCCATATATTACTGACTGGTTTATTGTTCAAGGAATACCAGTGCAGGATGTCTTACTTGAATATGATGATGGGAAATAATAACATTGACAAAAACAGGAAAACAAAAGGATTATATATTTAATTCCAAAAAGTTTATTGAAATAGTTGTGAAGGTTATCAATGGACAAGTAGGAAGTTCATTTGAAAATAATGATTATTTC
>NW_022738428.1:0-603 GCF_011630105.1 Anneissia japonica
ATAAATGAGGATGTTATGCTACAGTGGTATATAAATGAGGATGTTATGCTACAGTGGTATATAAACAAGGATGTTATGCTACAGTGGTATATAAATGAGGATGTTATGCTACAGTGGTTTATAAACGAGGATGTTATGCTACAGTGGTATATAAACGAGGATGTTATGCTACAGTGGTATATAAACGAGGATGTTATGCTACAGTGGTATATAAACGAGGATGTTATGCTACAGTGGTATATAAATAAGGATGTTATGCTACAGTGGTTTATAAACGAGGATGTTATGCTACAGGGGTATATAAACGAGGATGTTATGCTACAGTGGTTTATAAATGAGGATGTTATGCTACAGTGGTTTATAAAGGAGGATGTTATGCTACAGTGGTTTATAAATGAGGATGTTATGCTACAGTGGTATATAAACGAGGATGTTATGCTACAGTGGTATATAAACGAGGATGTTATGCTACAGTGGTATATAAACGAGGATGTTATGCTACAGTGGCATATAAACGAGGATGTTATGCTACAGTGGCATATAAATGAGGATGTTATGCTACAGTGGTATATAAATGAGGATGTTATGCTACAGTGGTATATA
>NW_022738429.1:0-1148 GCF_011630105.1 Anneissia japonica
TTACTGAATATTAAGTGTTAATCTTTTCGTAATATTCTGCCCGCATAGGCCCAAGTTTTTGAAAATTATACTTCTGTTAAAGACACAACGGATTTTATACAAATACAAAGATATAAATAGACGCTCCCCTTTGCTTAACCATTTTAATAGTAAAAGCAAGAAAATGGGGCTAAACCTTAGACAAAATTGCGCGAAACATGAGATATTTGCACAGTAAAGATGCTTATGCACGCCAATAAAAGTAAGTCAACGAGAGTTGTTAGGCGAACATAGCGTGGTAATGAACTGGAAACAACTAATAAGGACAGTAGATTGTTCAATTCACTCGTCATCAACTGTTAGGCCCTATACAATGAACTCCCAATACACATTGGTGATTATTACTCATAACTATTATTATCCTTAGTGTTCATCCTCATCATGTTAAAATTATCTTTGCGCCGGTAATCCAAAGTAGTGACACTTAAATGTTTACTTTCATGCCTTTAGTATCGTTGCATTAATCTTCATCGTATAATTTTATTCAATTGTTTACCATTATTTATTTTAATTTACGGACAACAAAATGAAATTACAAATTTTAATTTCTTTCTCTCGGTTGAAAATTAAAACATACATGATATACAATTGAGTTTGTGTAGGCCTATTTATTTTAATTTACATCCTACAGAAAAAAAACAACATATTAGTTAAGAAAAATGTTGAAATTATATACTGTTTAAAAAATCTTTTACTATGTTAGCGAAAAAACTTGAAAATTCCAATGTGGTTCGATATACCGGGATGCATGTTGCTTATAACACTAAACCATTTTTTTGTTCACCATCATAAACTGCAGTTCCATTGAACACCGTTATTCTTACAATCCTCAAAAATAACGTCCCAGGGGTGTGTCCAGATTTTTTTTTTCTGAGTGGGTCGTGATCACAATTTTTTGGACCTTTTCAGTGGGAGACAGGAAAATCGATTACAGGGCCACCAGCTTGAAGCGGATGGCAGGCTCAGTTTCAGAATTGCTGGAATTGAGATAGATTACGTCAGGCAATTGGGAGGTCTTTGGACTCATTGCTGGTACCTCATCAATGCTTTTTCATTTATGTCATTGTGAAAATGTGGACCTTTGAAAATTGGGGGGGGGGGGGGGCGTA
>NW_022738430.1:0-501 GCF_011630105.1 Anneissia japonica
TAAATAGACACCATAGAATATAGGACATACACACCAAAACTAAACAAATCAGGGGAAATACACGTGGTAAAATGTATTGCATTTATAAAGCAGAATGATGGATAACAACTGAGAAATTATTATTTTGATAATGGAAGTGTCCTTTCGACCTTTATTGCGTCGTGACACAATAGAGGTCGAAACGTCGAATCATGGCCTCCTTCTCTTTATTTGGAGTATAACATTCGTTTTATATGTTAAACATAGGCCTAATAAGTGCATTTGTTGCGAATTTGATAAGCATTTCTTGGTGTTTTTTAAAGATTTACCAATATAAATTCTGAGGCAGGTAGAAAATAACGAGGAGGATGATGCTAAAGAAATGTATTTTGTTATTATTTGGCCTTTTTTCTCAATAATTTTTCTACGACAAGACGCTCCTTAATAATAAGTTAATATATAATTTAAACAAGGAATAAAAAATAGGCAAACAAGGAAAACTGCAAAATTATTGAAAATTAG
>NW_022738431.1:0-889 GCF_011630105.1 Anneissia japonica
CGGGCAGAGCTCGTCGGGTAGTCAGACCATAAAACATATAAAATAGGCCCACACCAAGCCAACACATGTCTGTCACAGTTTAAGACACATTTCCGGCCATCCAGAGGTTGCTATTCTTTAAAAAATCTCATTTCAGAGGGGAACCTTTCTCATCCCCTTCCCCCAGCTCGAACCTACGAGCTCAAGTAAACCCTGTCGGACAACTTAGCCCCCTCCCCCAGAAAATATATTCTAGAGCCGCCACTGCTTATTTGCCTTCCTACTTTAGGCCTACTACTATGCCTAGCCTATGTAGGACCATGGAGGAAAAAATGGTAGGACTAGCCAAGGAGGTATAAAAATAAGAATAAATAAATAAATAAAAATATGATAATTTTTATACCTCCTTTGAAAGGAGGACGCCATATGAAAACAATATGACATCTTTAAATTGTCTTTTTAACTTCAAACTAATTATGTTAAAAGTAATTAATTAATTCATTCATTGTAATTGTTTTGTAAATTGTACAAGTGTTGTATTGAAGAAGCGTGGGTTTTTGTGTGCCTCGCATGACTCGCACTGTTGGTGCACGTCCCGCACGAATTGCGGTTATGGCTCGCACGAATTTACGATGGCCCACAAGGGAAACACTGCAAAGAAAAAGAAATGCTGCAAACAAAAAAGAAACGCTGAAAACAAAAAAGAAATCATGGAAACAGAAAAGAAACGCTGCAAACAAAAAAAGAAATGATGCAAACAAAAAAGAAATGATGCAAACAAAAATAGAAACGATGCAAACAAAAATGGAAACGATGCAAACAAAAATAGAAAACACCAGCAAACAAAAAAAATGAAACGCTGAAAACAAAAAAGAAATGCTTCAAACAAAAAAGAAACGCTGCAAACAAA
>NW_022738432.1:0-508 GCF_011630105.1 Anneissia japonica
TGTTCTAATCCAATCTATATGATACACACTAATTAAAATTTAAAATTCTTTATGACTAGTATAATAAAAAAAAAATTGCCACTGCCAAATATTAAAATTTCAAAGTACATATTAAAAGCATGAAAAAATTGATATAAGAATCACCTTATAATTTTCATTTTATGAAATTATAAAATAATTAATTGAGTAACTTTCAACTATGTTAATTTGTATTCACCGAAATTTGGACTGCATCCCTAAAATGTACTGAACGAAACGTCTCTTTTAATATTCATATTAGATCCTATTTTCTAATAGGTTTAGTAAGCTTTCCGATATCATCTACTGTAGTCTGCTTAATACCTGTACTTGTTTCCATTTTGTTGAAAATGACATTGGCTATGTTCTCACACAGCTGCTAACGGTTAGCAGGATCCGTGCGTCCATATGAGAAAATCCCGATCCGGATACCAAAAATATGATGATAAGCCAATAAGAAAGTGGAAATTATAAACGCGTACATGTGATT
>NW_022738433.1:0-1042 GCF_011630105.1 Anneissia japonica
GTCAACTTTGACAGAATTCGTTCGAGCATCATGAAGTGCGCGTTAAGCACGTACTTGATCATCTGCAGTCTAAAGAAATTGCAATCGGACCAGATCAGAGGATTGATTTCGGAAAGAATTACTTTGATTTTGGCAAGGATCGAGCGAAATTTCTCGCATGTCGATCGATCGATCACCGCTTGTTCCTGGTGCGGGTAAGGTTTCGGAGACTTCTGTAGTGACACCTCTTGTCCATGTACCAAATCTGAAAATGTTTTTGCACTTGCGTATAAATCGGCCAGGAAGTTAAACTCATTCCTATTTGCAATATTCAGCGTAGTTGTAACATAGCAGTTTAGATTTCGAACTGCCGTCTTCAGATCCGGACAAACAATCTTTTCGAATTCGTCGACGGTAACGTTAGCAGGACACGTCGAACCGACGACGGTGACTCCGGTCGTCAGGTTCGTGAAAATTTTGTCGATTTCCATAAGGCAAGACTCCAATTTCAGATCGAATTCGCAGTGATAACTTCGTAGCATATGCTCTTATACACATCTAGATGTGTATAAGAGACAGCTACAGAGTTTATCATCGATACCGTCTGGTGATTTGACCCACCGACCGAGTCCGCCAAGAGCCCTTACATATCGATACAGTCTTGCGAGTATTTTCTCGTTGCTACTGACAGTCTCCATGTTTGAGCGAGAAGTTACGGTAGGGAGACGATCCAACATTTTTATACCGATTTTCATTCGATAACGATGACGTCATCTATTCCGAACTTAGGTGACGCCAACGATTGGCAGATGTACGTCTGTAACGATGACGTAATTGGTGTCGAGTGCAGGTGTACGACGACATGGGGGTTCACCGTACGCAAAACGGCATCGGTAGAGTGAACGTCATCGCGTCTCGCTCGACGAGCATAAAAAGGTTCGTGGACCGCGTCCTCAGCATCCAACACGATGGAAAGTCAAGTCGTCGTTACCTGTCCATTCTTCAAGGAACACAAAGTGAGGGTCTCTCGCTTTCACAACCACTTTCACAAATGCAAGTTGCG
>NW_022738434.1:0-608 GCF_011630105.1 Anneissia japonica
ACATAATTATTACGACGTCGAGCCAAAACAGTGTTTCTAATGTATTTAATTGAATGCTAGTGGGGTTAAGTGTATATATATATAATACGCATACTTTATAAAACATAAATTAACCTAATTTTCTGATAAACAAATTAAATAACATTAATTAAATGAAATAAATTTAATGATATATTGTAGGCGTATTTGCTACCATCAACCGTAACACACAATTTGAAATAAAAGTAGGCGTATGATGACATAATTAATGTCGAAATATTGAATCCCAACACGATGGCGTGTATTTCAATACTTGGAGTATGTATTATACTTTCTTATCTGAGATTAATCAGCGGACCTTTCAGTAGTAGGCGTATCGTAGAAGAGAATCACTAATGGACATTGACCTCAAGTACTGTAGAAGTACAGAAATAATAGAGTGTTTTTTTGTGAATGAAATATGGGTATATAGAACGACTAGGAAAAAGGTGTGATATCGAAATTCCAAAAAAGAAAACATGTTATAAAAATATCCTGTTTTCTTTCCTGTATTTCTCATGTAAGACCGGATTTAAACTTTCAAAACGTTTCTACAATGTGTATTTAGGCTTCATCAATACGGTATTGCG
>NW_022738435.1:0-774 GCF_011630105.1 Anneissia japonica
GTTACAATTCGGGTTGTATAATATAAACATGAATTAAAATTAAGAATGAAATACACTTGAAAAAATTGTTTATTGAAATTAACAGAAAATATTCCAACTGACAATAGCCCTATATATTTATATTTTATTTATTTAGGCCCTATATTATAATGTTTTATACATTATTTTTATATTGTAGGCCTATAAGTTATTTTTTGTATAATAAATGTAGAGCCGCCACTGTGTATAGGGCTAACAAAATCTATAAGATTTTACATGCCTCTCATTGTGTTTGAAAAATGTGGAGGATATTCTTCTTTTTAACCATTTTATTATAAATACGTAAGTCAATGAGAGTTCTGGTTTGTCGACAATGTTGTTGTATAGGCAAGATATACAGGCAGATACGTTTTCGCTTACGTTTCTTATGAAAAGTTGACTTGGAGTCAACTTTTCATAAGAATCGTTTGCAACGCAACGTATGCGAGTTCATTCAACAAAAAGTCACTAAATCGCGGTTTCCTGTCAAATAGTGAAAAATCGACGTATCACATGAAAATTCAATACGTCGGTTTCCTGTCCAAAACTGTTTTGCGACGATTTTAGTTTACGTTACGTCCATTTCACAACGCACCAGTCGTAATCGGTTTCCTGTCAAATCGCATTTTCTTACGATAAAACGACGTAATCGTAAGTAAATCTGCCTTCTTACGTCGACAGGAAACCAGGCTTAAGGATCAAACCCCTAAGGAGTACAGAAGTTCTGTTGTCTATCATTTTAAATGTCCAGGCTGC
>NW_022738436.1:0-501 GCF_011630105.1 Anneissia japonica
CAATGACCCTTTTGCATTTTCTGAGTCATCATGTATGTAGCTGTTAAAATAATTTGTAACATACATAGTGTCGACAGCAGACCACCTCGTAAATGAACGGCCTGTAAATGTATAAAAAAAAAAACACACCTCAGTTTCTATACACCGAACAGTGGGCCAGGGCGAAATCAAAGTGTGCAAAAAGTCCATTTTCGTGACTATGGCTTTTACACTTTTTTTCACATGATTGAAGATGACTATACCCTGGTGAATCTATCCTGAAAATATTTTACATTTAAACGTATTTTAAGGGTAGTATTTTTCAACAAATGTCGGAAATTTCTCTATAAATATTTCAAATGCTATAATTTACTACATTATATCAAACCACGTTTTTTTTCTTACAGACAATTCGGAATTACTTCAAAATGTACACGTTTCTTGTATATAAATTGGAGAACACAAATATATATTTTGGTTTACATTTGAAGTTTGCATCAATAATAAATCGTTGTTTAAACG
>NW_022738437.1:0-696 GCF_011630105.1 Anneissia japonica
AGCAGCGACAATATCACCTCACTAAGCGACCCTATTTTCACCACATGTTCAGTACAGATTTACAGGCACTGTCAAGTTCAATTGGAAAATCCCAGATAGATCGTTCTGGGCATACGTATGGACATGCATGGGCTTTGAAGCAAACATTCTGATCATTGCCTGCACTTGACATGCTAAAACTATCATTCCCACGCTAAGACAGAATGCTAAAACGATATTTCTTCGGCGATTTCGTTATTTAAAACATGGTTATTATACTACTTAAAATAACACATGTATAATTGTATTCTGAAAATCCGAAACTCTCCTAAATTCCGAACGTAATATTCGGTATAAACACAAAAATCAACTTCTTAAATGAGACGATCAGTTAAACCCTGAACAAAACAACAAGCATAGATGTGTATAAGAGACAGNNCAACAAGCATAGGTCTACCAGATGCCGTGAAAAAGAACTGTGATGTCATGCCATGGAGATTATAATAAATTGATTAAAATGACACGACAGTATGTTAAACAAAAAGTTAAACCTTCTACTAGGGTGATTCTTTTCAGTATCCTGGCGTTTTAAAAACTTAAGTGCTATTTCCGAGCATCTAGACGTGTAAATTTTACAAAATTTTCTAACCCCTGCCCCAAACATGGTGGGGCTGAGGTTATTGGAGACTCACACCGTACCAATCAATGCTTCCGCCA
>NW_022738438.1:0-1211 GCF_011630105.1 Anneissia japonica
ATGTAAGCCTATATTTAATCATCTCATCCAATAATAATAATAATAATAATAATAATAATAATAATTCTTACTACTATTATTATTATTATTATATTAATTATACTGTACTATATTTGGAATTATTATATTATATATTATCAAATGTAGATAGAGTTGACTCAGTAAGTAGGACTAAGTTGAAACGATAAACCAGTCGTATTGTCTGCCCGTCACACCGTCTGATCACATTCGCACCTAAATTCGCGGTGCCTTTGATCATCCATTCACTTACTGAGTAGATGTCTGTTGTTTTTTCCAGCCATGTTTACTTCCTGTATTGTGAACTTGACATGTTTTTTTCACGATTTTATGGATTTTCCAACACCTTTTAATAAGCCAAGTGGGGTTTGGAAGGTGGCATACGGAACGTATGCGAAAATGGACCAACTGAGGTATGGTGGGTCGTGTAGATTCTCCGACGAGTTCATGGGGATCTGAAGTGTTTCATCAACTCCAGCCTTAATCCGTAAAATGCATACCGGTATTTTATACGGTATACATAAATATACACTGTTTTTAAAATGTCGGCCTTTCCTATTTTTGGGGGTGGGAATACATATGCACTGATCGTACCCCTCAAAATGAATTCATTCAATAACTTCATCATTTGATCAAATAATTTTATCTGGTCAATCGTTTTATTTATTCGTCCATTCATTTATATATTTATTCACTCACTCACTCATTCACGCGCTTTCGTATTAATAAAAACATTCGTTCACTTGCTTATTTCTTATTTACTCACAGCGGGTTAGTGTACAGTAATGTTGATACAAAACGTTTTATCAGCATTATATTTTTTTGGTTTCAAGGTTGAGAGGGTGTTTTGAGGCAAACGATGATGGGAGCGTGACAAAAGTAAAGAATGATTAATTCTAGCCACTTGATGGTTTTGCTCTCTTCAAGATAGGAAATAATAATATCAATGTGGTTTATTGTGAGTGGACATCTATTCATCCCTTTCATTTAGTGTAAGGAAGCGAATCTCGCATCGAAGTGTGGTATACTCAAAACGGTTTTCAATTTGATGTTTTTTTACTAATGATTACACAAAAATCTTCGTGTAATACTCTTTAGTTGTATAGCTCCAATGCAGCTATTATACCAGACGCTTAATAAAATGAAGACGTGTTTACACACTTCACAATCAATCTTCAAATGAAAAAGATTAT
>NW_022738439.1:0-631 GCF_011630105.1 Anneissia japonica
TATCATAATGAAAACTTTTCCCCTATTTTCGACAAAAGCTCATTCAGGTAAATTTGACCTACATCTTATGCATGAACGCACTAACCGCAGAAAACTCGGAATTTGTAGCTGTTATTGGCCTTAAGCACGTGACGTCATTCATAGACAGGGTAAAAACAGTTCTGAATACAACATTTTAAAGAAAAAAATGATCAATGGTTATTTAAGCAACTAGCATGAGACTTACATGGCAAGAAAGCTTAATTTATGAGCTACAAATGACCGTTCACCCCGAAGTATAGCGACCTGTCGTTGCAGAGTTATGGTAAAAAGTAGCAGGAAGTATACCAAAAAACACTCTATTTTAACCTTTTTCCTATGCAAAAGCATAAGAGGTAGTCAACTTTGAAAGAGAAATGATCACTCAATTTTGCATTAATTGTAAGAATATATAGATGATTATAAAGCTTAAAACATCTAGTTTTATAATCCGACCACCCCAGTTTGCCAAATGAAATCATTCAAATTATATACGGTAGTCGATTTTGTGACAAAATGGGGTCCCGTTTTGACTCATTTACTGTGTTAAGAGGTGCAGTGAACCGTTCAGTGAGCAGATGTCTTCAAGTTTTCATTATGTATATATATAAAC
>NW_022738440.1:0-1093 GCF_011630105.1 Anneissia japonica
GTGAATATTACAGTATAAGCTATTTTTGCTTAACCATAGCTCCACTATCAATGGCTACCTAATTTAGTTATCTGAAACATTTCAGTTCAAGTTGAATGCTCTGGTGTAGCTTAGTAACAGTATGCGGTTATTGTCACAATTGTTAAAGTAGGCCTAGGTCTACCCAGATAGAGTAAATAATTTTATAAGATATGAACTTGATTTCATACCTGTTGGTAGTTGTATTGTCGTTTGAATTAAATTATGTGCAGTGACGTTGGTCGCAATGTTACTAACACTGGCATTATCTGCAATGTGGACTCTCTCCTCTTGTCCTGTAAGCAAATCGATACAATGTGTGCCTTGAAAGTAATAATCTACAACAACAACAATAAAATAATGAATATATTCAATTCAATTCAAAACTTTAATTAAATACTGTAAATAAAAACAATAAAATAGTATTACATAATTATTAACAATACAACGTTTTATTCCAAGTCTGCCACAGCTTATAAAGTAGGCTCCCAGTGGGAGCGTGTGTTATGCCCTATTACTAATAAAGTATCCAAATAGGATTTGGTTATCAGGAAATGTGGGGTGTTGTATTTTTTATGACTTTTGTACAGTAATAACGTACTTAAAATGGCACTTGACCCATCATGCACCTCCACTGGATTTACTCTTTCCGCCATCTTTAATTGCTAGATAGACATAGTGTCTTTGCCCTCGAGAGGACAAAGACACAACAAACCAACACCATAACAATAATAATCTTTGGCATCCAACAGTAAAGTCGTCTTACCACGTAGGCCTAGAATAATGCTTTGAGTCTTAAGTAATGTTGTTTTTTAGGGACCGCCTTCCCTGTTACCTATCTTTCTCCTGCTCGTTTATGATTATGTGTATATTATTGTGGGATTCGAACTTTTAAATGAACGTCGGGATGTAAAATATTCATCCTGCTCGCTATACCTGTATGGTAATTAGTTCGGGATTGGGCGCGCCAGGTTTGAATGCTGGAATCAATCAGTAGACAATAGAATGTACGTACGGAAGCACCTAAGTGCCATTCGACTTGACGACTTGTCAAGATAATTTATGTTGTCAAGTC
>NW_022738441.1:0-630 GCF_011630105.1 Anneissia japonica
CCTTAAAGGACCCCTCCCCGGATTTGAACCTGGGATTATTCGTTTACTTTTCACGAACCACCGTCGCCTAAGCCACACTGCCACGTAATAATTTTATTACCGTACTATGTTCAAAGCCTAAATGTGTGATTCAGTTGATTATACTATGATTTAATGACCTTATTTTCATGGGTAACTTTTCAATTGTGTACAGCTTGTGAACAAGCCAAGCAGACACTTGAGTACGGTATTGCAGCAAATATTGCAAAGAATTTGAAACAGCCAAACAGTGAACAAAACAAATCTGAATTTGTTTCTGATGTAGAAAGGCCATCTTCATCCAGTTATGTTGCATCTACATCTGCTGAGGTAAATTTATGCTTGTTTCATGATCAAACACACCCTCATAACCACCCTTCCCGGTCGGGGAAAAAATTAATTTGTTGGGGGATTGCTTGCACTACACAGTTTTTATTCCCTAAAATGTTGACAGCCTAGTAAGACATGCTTGAACTGTACTACAGTGGCGCTCGAAATTTGATTTTTCCCCGACGACCTTGCCGAAAATTCTTCAAAAGGAAGGTCCAAGCGGGAGGTCCAGAGGTCCCCGATGGGTTCGGGGGTACTTTCCCCTGGAAACCCCCCCCCCCC
>NW_022738442.1:0-536 GCF_011630105.1 Anneissia japonica
TACTTGTATAAAGAAATAATAATGGGTTCCAACACAGGAGTGGGTGGATTTTTAATTCCTCCAGAAGTCGAAATTTGTGAAATTCGAATATCGTTACAGTGACTGCATTAAGCTTTCAAAACAATCTGATAGTACTACGTTAAAAACAAACTGAATAAATAAACTTGTACAATCTGTATATAATTGAAGAAGAGATATGTGGTAAACACCATTAAAAAATAATAGCTGATGCCTAGTTGTTGTTGTCAAGTGCAAGTGGATTTGAATAATTGTTCATTCATTAAACAACATCCGTAAATTTTAAACAATATTTATAGTAAATCATTATTATAACAAGAATGTATGTAAATAAATTAATAATGAAAAACGATTAACTAGGATCTTTAATGGCAGATAAAAATATCTTTTCACGTAGGATACTCACAGAAACAACATAATTTAAATAAAAATATTAAAAAGGCAAATTATACTGCATGCTTAAAATATTGGAACCACGCTTCAAAAAAATATTAATGCAAATGCAAGGTCAATAAACA
>NW_022738443.1:0-1044 GCF_011630105.1 Anneissia japonica
ATTGTTAATCGTATAGTGATAATTACCCGACAATAGAGAAAGTTGGTGACCATTCTGTCTTCCTGTTATTATTCAAAACCTACGATTATGAGCAGGAACATTTCCGCAATTTCCTATCCAAGGTCAAAAAAAAAAACGTCATTATTCTATAAACTGTAGAGATTGCTTGACGTATCAATCCTTTGCGGTCATGCAAACTCTACTACGAGTGTGGGCATTAGTTTTGCCCCTTACAATATCATGTGTGTTGGTATCTTCAAACCAAGTTGTTGAAACAAACTATGGAATAGTCGAGGGTTTTAAGACTGACAAAGCTATCCTGTTCTATGGTATTCCATATGCTGCTCCGCCAGTTGCATCAAGACGGTGGCGACCACCAGAAAAACCAAAATCATGGGAACCCTACATTTTACACGCTGACCAGCTTCCGCCCGGGTGCCCTCAAGTGTGCGACCAACCACCAAACGGCTGCCCTAAAACGGTAAGTTGAAATAATTTTGTTACGATTAAACGGTTTTCACTATTTATCGCGAACGATTCTAATACATAACTCCAATGATGTATTCGGATAGTATATACTACCACTAGCCTTCTTTGCTCTTGAGCTCTATAGTATAATACAATTAGTAATCTATAATTATTTTGTTCTGTGAAATTATTGTGTATGTTATATAGCGTCAATAAAAAGAAACTACAAGCTAGTACAAAAAAATGTCAAACTACGAAATGATTGAACCCTGTTTAGTATAAAAGGAAAAACATGTACAGTATTGAAAAAAATACCATCACATTTTTAAAATGGTGTTTGTGTTCAAGTTTAAGTTTCGGTTAAATCATGACCAAACACTTATACTTAGATACTAAACCGGATAGCGGTGGCTTAGAGTGCTGGCAATAAAAACAATGCTACTATATCGGAGGTTAATTTAACACACGCTTTAACACATTTTGGACCGTTAAGACGACAGAGGCCTGTTCGATATCATGACAAATCTAAGACAACTAGTCTCTCCTTTCATACATCCTGAGGGATATATATCAGGG
>NW_022738444.1:0-955 GCF_011630105.1 Anneissia japonica
GTTTGGGTCTGTACCATAGCTGCACTGATGAGGCCTGGAAGGCCGAAACGGATTCGTCCGCAGATATTGGGATTCCTTCAAGTGGATGCTTAGTTTATTTTGTCATTCTGATCGGATTTTCTCTACTGTTCCGTTTTAATTTTAATTTTAAATTGTTTTGCATTATGTGGCCGTTTGCTGTTTTATGGGGTTTTTCCCATTTGCCTTTCAAACTTTTAAAATTTTCTTTAAAATTTTTTTTTAGGGTCCAAGAAAGCATGTCTATCGAGTGATACAATGTCAGGAGGAGGAGCTAACTCAGATGTTATCAACGATGTCAGATGGCTGGCGATTTGAACAGGTACATTTTTGCATAATTTTAATGTACCCTACTAAAAATGGAATAATCCATTCAAATTTTTCTGGGTTTTTTTTCTCTTTTTTTCATACTATGAGCAAGTTTCTGAACTTTTCTTTCCAATTAAAAACCCATTAATGCATTAATCCAATAATGGAACGTTTCACTTTCATATAGATATTGAATAATTAAGTAGACAATAATTATACTTCGATGGTAAAGAAAAATCTAATACCTTATTCAGACTACACTCTGTTGCGATGTAATCGGTGGTAATTCAAAACTGATTGCTCCCAATCGCAATCATCGAACACATTCAGACCAACACAAACAAACTTTACATTCTAGGGCCAGGCCTCCAGTGGCCATGCCTATGTTGACTGACCTCAGCTAAACAGTGCCTACTATTGGTGAGCTTTCACACATGATTTTACTTTGTGATTGGGTGTCGCAATTGCTACAACCGATCGCAATGCGATGCTAGTCTGAATGGGGTATTAGTGTCATTGCATACGGGAATGTAATGTTACTGTAACAATAATGAGATGCATCTGGTGTAAAATATGTAAAAAAAATTATATGAATGTTTTATATTACAATTAGCTGGTGAATATAGGT
>NW_022738445.1:0-1199 GCF_011630105.1 Anneissia japonica
TTTTACTGCTCCATCTAGAAACCTACAGTATTTTAGTTGAAGAATATAATTTCCCCTTGTCATACAATACACATACATGTAAGACCATGATTAATGCACAAACGCCCCCACTTCCAAGAAGTATTTGTAGGGCAACTTATTACTAATTAGAGCCATATAAACAATGATTCTCATGGATGATTGTATGCATTTTTTACAGCAGCTAACAAATCACCAAATTGGTCTAAGTTTTGCCTATCATTAATACAAACGTTTAAAATGGTTAAGTTTTTGAGGGAAAAAATTATCTTTAATTTACAGTGGCGATGTTTCTCCGCAAAAAAGTCACTCACATTTTGTTAAATTGTATTTGAAGCTGTAATACTTTTTTCTTTCTTTCAGCCTATAGTTTTGAATCCAAGATTTACCCTGTCAGATGGATTTAATGTTTGACCTCAACAGTAGACTGTTCAATTTCACTTCTGTGCAGAGAGAACCAATATACATTTCAATAACAGGCTGTGAAGAGAAGTCTAAAAAATTACTCTGGAAATCTGTTCTGTTGGCCACCACAAACAGTTAACTAATGATTATGTATGCAATTCATTATATACAATGTCCAGTCAGGAAAATCTAAGCAATGTTATGTTGATGATCACGGATTAATAATTTGTAAAAAGGAAGATTATAGGTCAGTAAAAGGGATTATGTGTCATTCACTGAACATACAAAGTATTTTAGATTCATATTCCTTGAGGAAAGATAAGATTTTAATATTGGATGTAGTTACAACTTGTTATTTTAGAAATTGTAAAAATTCAGATTTATCATTTTTTGTGAATTATGATATAATATGAGATGCAGTGGCTCTTGAGAGTATAATAAACATTTGCTTATAAGCTGCCAATTTTTTGGTATTAAATTTTATGTATAGTACTGCATTGTACCTTTGGACAAAAAACTAAGTATTATAAATATTTAATCCTACATGTCATTGTTTATTTAAAAACATCATTCTCCATGTTCATTAAATATAAGATATAATAATTTTCTTCATGCAATAATCATTTCTTATCATCATCATTAAGGCTATTTCAACAACTTTTCTGCCTCTCAGTATGTACCATTGACTAATTTCAGTAATCTGTTTAAAAGTAAATCCTCAAGATTTGATGCTTAATTTAAGGAACTATTGAGGGAAAATGTGTTTGAACTGTATG
>NW_022738446.1:0-1064 GCF_011630105.1 Anneissia japonica
CACATGAGTACGAAAATGTTTATTTATTTTTATTTAATAATGATATACTATTATTTTTGTTGCCAGAAGGGGTTACAACAATGACAGACCTTTTGGCCTTTATGTTGTGCTTTGTATATCATCCTGTTCTATTCTGTTTTCCATTATTGTAGTGTATGTAATTTGTAAAATGTTTTTGATATAGGCCTAATGACTATAAAGATTGACAAGGCTCATGCGGAAAATGAGGATATTACATTTATAATTATTCATTTTGTATTATGAATGTCATTATCAATATCATCATCTGTTCGCATAGACGTCGTTAGTTAACGTGCCTCTATTATCAGACTCCATCTCTTCCTATCAGTGGCCAACTCCTTCACGTCTCGTTTTTCAGCTGTGTTTAAGTTGATTCAAGACCTTATTTATTGTTTGTATAAACGTGGATTTTGGTCTTCCTCTGGTACTTTTGACTTTCCGGTGGTCTTCATGAAAAGCTCGTTTGACAGATGTATGATCGTCTGGTAATCGGACGTACTAAATGCCCTAACCATTTCATGCGCCTTTTCATAACTTCTGTCGACCATTTCCCGTCAACAGTCCTTTTATAGAGTTCAATGTTCGTTATTTTAAAACTCGTCTTAGTAAACCTCTTTGGAAACAAGATAATCTACTTTATTATCAAACGATTTATTTAGCGACCACAGTTCACTATTTATATTTCTAAATATCAAATTTTCTTGAAACAATTCTTAAAATAAGAATATAATTTTTTTTTATAAAAGTTAAAGAAGATGCTGTTTGTTTTTCTAATTTTAACTTTCTCAATGATCAAATGTACTACTGAATGAACACTGCAAGCCTTTATAGGGTTATAGGGCTAGGTTTTAGGCTATGTGATTTACGGTATAATTAAAATTCCATTGAAAAAGCAAATGGCCTCATTAGTCAGACCATGAAAAATGGTCAGACACATCAAGGACATTTGCTAAATAATAAGTGAACACTCGGTGAACACAAGTGTTCAATAAATGGCCAACGAAAATAGGCATTGGTTTTTTCGTTATATATTTATATATTAT
>NW_022738447.1:0-728 GCF_011630105.1 Anneissia japonica
GGAATACTTGCCTTTAAAAATGTACAGTATATTACAATATTTAAGAATTAAAATATTTGTTATTATTATGTTCTATTTATAAATAATAATTATTATTACCTTGTAAAATACAAATGAAATAATTATTACCGTTAGATCCAATGAGTCCATAAACACGAGACAAGAACTCATAATCCCCGAAGAAAAACAATCGTAACGTGTGACTCCTGGAAAAATAATTTTTAATCGTAAAATTTAAACGTAATTATACACTATTGATAAAATTTAAGTAATGTAATGTTTTGTTTTCAATTTTCAAATCATAAAAATAGATAAGCTTACTTGTTTGTCCTTTCTGATTTCCACACACTCCCTTCTATATCCATAATAAGGATATATATATAATATGGATATAATAATAATATCCATATTAAACTTCATCCATAATAAGGGCCAGACCTTTTTGAAGGTTTACGGTGAAGTCTGGGGCTTGAAATACTAGCACCACAATTACATTTTCCAGTGAATTTGGTTTGGGAAGACAGCACAATTGAATTTCAAACTTTGTTGTGTCCCCACCCTTGTCGCCACCAAACTTTATCAAAATATCCCCTTCACTGAAACTAAGCAAGTTTTCATCAGACCTATAAAAAAAAAGTGATTTAATAACATTAATTACTACATTGTAGAGATTGAGTGTGTATTAGGTTGAAAAATAATGCAAAATTTGAATGACTAAAATTTATAAT
>NW_022738448.1:0-1392 GCF_011630105.1 Anneissia japonica
AAAGGTTTGCTTTGAAATTAAACCTTTTACCAATGTACTAAACCGCTCATTTAGAACCCCTATCTGTAGCACATGCGACACATATGTTTGTGTCGCATCTTTTTTGCCTTACCTTGTTTTTATTTGACTTTTTGATAAATTTTTATATATTTTATTGAATCTGGGTCTCGTCATGTTTACATCCTGTAGAAGAGATGATCAGACGATCAGATGACGAGATCCTATATCTCATCATATCTACATCCTTTAGAAGAGATGGCGTGATCCTAGATCTCGTCATATCTACAACTATTATAAGAGATGATCAGATGACAAGATCCTGGATGTCATCATGTCTACATCCCGTAAAAAGAGATGATCAGATGCCTAGATCCTGGATCTCATCACGTCTACATCCTTTCGAAGAGATGATTAGATGACAAGATCATGGATCGTCATGTCTACATCCTTTAAAAAAGATAATTAAATGATGAGATTCTAGATGACAATATCCTTGATCTCATCATGTCCAGGATCTCATCATCTAAGCATCTCTTTGAGATCGTTGATCTCATCATGTCTACATCCTCTAGAAGAGATCCTGGACTTGGTGAGATCAATGATGTTGTCATCTGATCTTCCCTTGATAGAAAATAAAAACAAGATGTTATAATAATATCAAGCAAAGCCCTTCTCTAGCAGGATTCCCGCTATCAAGGCAAGTATCTTACCCATTATTAGACCACGAAGACCCATAGGATATGAGTGTAGATCTGACCCTGAGACACTTTCTGTCACACAATTGACTGAAACGCTGTTTATTAATTGAGCAGAATTCTTCGCACCAAACCACAAGAACCATCTTATACATGCAACTGCCGAAAGAAAGATAAATGCCCTCTCTCAGGAAACTGCCTCGCATCTTCAATTATCAACAAAGCCACTGTAACCACAAATGATGACGTCAAAAAGTACATCGGACTCACAGGCAACACATTTAAAACCATATTTACAAAGCATAAGCACACATTTAGCTCTCCGAAGCATAAGAACAGCACCGAATTATCAAAACATGTATGGAAACTTAAAGATAGCAACACCCAATTCAACATTAAATGGTCCATAATTGACAAAGCTTCGCCATACAGTACCGTACACAAACAAAACGCTGCAAGCTCTGCCTTACAGAGAAATTTCACGTAATTTATTCAAACAAACCATCAACTTTAAACAAAAGAACAGAGCTGCTTTCAAAATGCAGACACAGAAACAAATTCCTACTCAGGGATACGTAGCACAATTAGCATATATACACCTGCTGAACCTCATCCATTATCTTCCTATCCTCTCACTCCTGAAGATTGCTACTGCATGAAACAGCTGTAGAGTAAATTCACGCTTGAAATACCTTTC
>NW_022738449.1:0-581 GCF_011630105.1 Anneissia japonica
TCTGTAAAGCTCACTTCCCGCAATCTAGGAATAAAAATTTGCCAGGGGCTAACATGATTCAGCCTCTCCCCCGGTTCCTCTTTAGGGTTCATCGATTTATTAAAAAACGTCAAGAGAGGAAACCAAAATTTCAGAAGTTGAGAAAACTAGTTTCCCGACATATAGGAATCAACATTTTCCCACCACCGTCCTATTTGGGGTTCATCGGTTCATGGAAAACAAAATAGGCCTACGTATGCAACTACTTATTTTTTTTATACACACATAGGCCTGTTTACTGTAATAAGAATGACAAAGTTGACATGACTGTTTTCAAGGGAGGGAAAATCTTGAACTTTAAAAAACTTAAATGTCATAAAAACACACCTCAAAAGTCGGGAAATCTCATTTCTCGCCATTTAGGAAACAACATTTTTCCGGGGAGAACCTCGACCCCCTTTCATTTTGAGGTCAATTATTCTAGGAATCATTTTTTTCCGACACTTTCTCTTTTGTTTTTATTTATTTATTTTTTTTAAACATTTTGACTCCATCCTAAATCTGAAGCCAAATTGCCTCTGGAGATGATAAGGGCATCTCAA
>NW_022738450.1:0-1356 GCF_011630105.1 Anneissia japonica
GGATATTTTGAAAATTTCGTATGAAAATAAATGTTAATTGTATTGCTTAAAATCAATTAAAAGGCTATATGCGCCAGAGCTTCCGGGGCTTCGCCCCCCTGGTCCCCAACCATTGCCCAAGGCTTTATTTTTCATCTCGTTCCCCCCCCCCCACTTTCAGCCACGGATCGACGCCCTTGTGTGGGCTGGTAGGGAAATTAAGTCTATATAATATAGGTCTTTAATGCTATCATGTTCTAAAGTAGACTAACACGGCTGCAAATTTTGCTCAAATATTGAACATATGAAGGGCTTTCATTAAACGATATTAATAAAAAAAGTAAATTAAAAATATCATTGTAATTTGTCCCTAATAATAAAGATATGTTAAAACAATGCAACCGATAGAGATATTGATTGACAGCGCTTGAAATATGGTGAGTACAAATATTTGGTGTAAGCATTATTGTCATTGATTTTTCCAAATTCAGTTTTCCAAAAAACACATTTTTGTGTGTGACTGAAGGGGATAAATAAGTAAGCCTATCGTTTTGTAATGTATATGAAACCTACGTAAGTTTCACTGTCCCCGGTGTGTCTTCCTACAAAAGCACTGAAAATCGTCGCCTCTGTTCCAGGGTCAGATATCGGTGATGTCATCCGGCATTGTAACTGGAACATTCCATTGTTGACATCCGAGCACATATATTCGCCCTTGCCGTTAAAAGTATATTCATATCCGTCGAGCGTGACTATATGAGGATCACCAATCATCCAAGCTTCAGTGAGCAGAGACAAGAATACAAAAATGACAATAATATTTAAGATAGTAATGTTAATGAAATTTCCAGGATCAAAGTATACTGATATTTATTATAGCGCTACATTGTACGATGCAGTTCAGTGCAGTTTGGCTATGTTGTTTTCAAATATTTGGAAAATGTGAACTGCATGATATACTAAAGAGAAAAACTGGTATCACGATGCACGATCCATTTACGTGTCCCTTAATTTTTGTATGAAATTAACTACTAAATAATTCCCGGATATAATATAATAAGTTATAAGTCATATGTTATATATATTTTACATTATTTCAATATACTATATAGTTTTAAAATAAACTATTGTGAAACAGGTACCCAACTTTAAACAAGCTCTAAATGTGGGTCCTGTCACAAAAAAAAATGTAATAATTATTCACTGAGAGTCTATTCAATGATATGCCGGAAATACCTCTAAGAGAAAGAAAATGAATATGAATATATATAGGCCTATATATATATACATATATATATATAATAAAATCACAATAGGCATATATATATATATATATATATATATATATATATAATATCATCATAATATATAATATAA
>NW_022738451.1:0-3872 GCF_011630105.1 Anneissia japonica
AAACAAAGTTATACAGCAGTGGCATAACTAGAGCGTTTCCCACTTATTGTTGAAATCTGAAAAAAAGTACATTAATCTGTAAATGGCATAGTATGTTACTTTTATACATTAACAAGCATTAATTTGTCATTGAGAGTCCATATCTGAACAAAATTCTGTTTTTTTATTTATTTAATGGTCCGTTGTTTTACTTGTTACTTGTATAGCGCCTTTCTTTTCAGTTACGAAGCGCTGTAAGCGATTCTCCACAATAAATCAAAAACATCCCCCCCAAGTAAAGCTTGTATAGAATCAAACCAATATGAGCTAACTTAACTAATGCAATAAAGCAGTAGAATATTAAGAAAACAATACACAAATGCGATCAAGCAAAGTGGGAGGAACTATTGAAAATTTGTTGCCTAACAACCACTGCTAAATATTAGCAAAAAAAGGAATAAAGTGGAGACAGTGCTGCCTAGCATTGCTGGGATCAAAAGTTACCTAAAGTTGAAGATCATTGGTGTAAAAGTGAAATTGAATGCCATAATGCCTGATAATATCACTGTGGACAAATGTAGAGACTGTATAAACATGGACCAATAACTGAACCTTGGGGCACTCCATAGAGTAGGGGATGTGGGGCAGAATATGAACCAGAAATAGAAACCCTACTACAATTCTAGGGCATACCCTGTAATGTCAAAAACAGATTCAAGACGTTTAACCAGAATGCAATGATCTACTGTGTCAAATGCAGCAGAGAGGTCAAAAGGACAAGCATGACACCCTTGCCTTTGTCAACAGCAAGAGCAATGTCAGTATAAACTTTTAGTAGAGCAGTTTCAGTGCGTGGTGACACCTATAAGTAGACTGTTATGGTTCAAAGAGTTGGTAATCTTCTAGATATTTATGGAGTTGGTTAATTATCACTCTTTCAAGTCAGCACAATGATGCTGCGAATTATGTGTTATTCTCCTGCCTTTACTTTAATATTATCATGATTTTAACTATTACCATCATCATTACTATTATTGTTATCATTATTATTATCAAGGCAATTCAACAAAAGGACGGACGTCATCTCCGCTCGCAATCGCAGCACGTGTTTACTGTCCTTTGATCTTAACTGTGGCAATTTTATACAAGTTGCGAGTACAGCCGTTTCTTATTTGTCTATTCGTGCCATACGTTTATAGTTCAGAATACTATTTAATTACTTTTGGGTGCTTCACAATGTCTGTTACATCTGATTTCTTTTGGTCATGATCTTGTTACATGCTTCTACAATTTGATTCCTGAAAATTGACCAACAAAGTGAAAAGTTTAACAAAAAAAAATTCTGCTTTTTCAAAATTGTCATTTTGCAAATACTGCTCAGTTATACTGTGGAACAATCTTCCCCCTGATACTCGCAGTTCAATAAATTCCTTAACTTTGCATTCCCTCAAAAATTTGATTTAATATTACATTTTCATTTTGCTTCTTGTGTATACCAAATTTGGCTTGTGTTTACCAAATTTTCTTTTTGATTTTTGTATATAATTTTTTAACTTTCATTTTTTATTTCAATGTTTTAACTATAAACTGGACCTTAAGGAAGAACAATGTAAAAGTTGATTAAGTATCCAGAATAAAGAAATATTCTATCTATCTACAATGTTGGACTAAGGTGCACAAAACAAATTTTTGAATAGCTAACATTTTATTTTTTTGCAAAAAGAGTCCCATGAACCACAGGACACCACCTCGTTTGTAAAATTAATCTTTAAAAAACGAATATAATTTTGAACTATTGTTAGAGCAAAAAATCTTTTGGTGTTTATAATCACTGCACGACAATCAGGCCATGTGAAACTTTGTCAATCATGTAGGGACGCACAGCAAGGGTCCTTTTGTTGAATTGCCTCAAGTGTGCATCATTATTTTCATCATCATTATCGTTATCATCCTCATTAACATCATTATTAATATTAGTATCATCCTACTGTCACCATTGTTATAGCTACTGTAAATTGCTATAGTAAATTATTATATCAATGGGTTATATGGTTTTTTTTTTTATAGTTTTGGAAAGCAAATAACAGCTGATAGCATAGTATTTTAATTATTACTTTATATTACTGTACTTAGATTGGCACTAACATTAAAGCATTTTTTTTTTAAAGATTTAATGAAAATCATGACATAACTGATTGCATTGCTGTCAAAAAGGTCGTTTCCAAAAACACTTCTGAAGCTGATAAGTGGGAAGAAAATGCTGGGGATGGTAAGTGGTGAATTTGACATGTCTTTAGCAATATGTATACAGTAATAAATTAAAATTCATAACTTACAAACAGCACTTTAATACTAATGACATACCATATATTTCTTTATTGCATTTATTTCTTTATTGCTTCCAACAGTGTAATTTAAACACAATAACATGATGGGAATACTGTATATTAATTCAACAGTTTTTAAATTCAGTACTGTTCAATCTTTAAGTGATCTGTGCTCAGACTATGGCTGTAAATCAAGCTATTTGAGGATTTAACACTGCCTTGGTTCCCACAACTCAAAATATTAATTTAGAAAGAAACTTGAATATTAACACTCTATGATCATAATCTTGGACACTTGCTTTCAATGTAGCTTTTGGTTACCATGTTTTTTATTTATTTCATTATATTCATTTCCAGATGCAAACAATACTAACATACAGTACTGTATCTCAAAAAGGTTTGGCATGAAAAATAAAATATAGTAACAGACCCTGAGGATTTCAGTGTAATCAGTGGACCGGGTCGTTAAGGCCAAAAACAACCCTGGTAAGGAGGACGAAACGATCGGGGTTAGAAATGAATTAGAAAATCAAATAGTGCCATATAAAGGGTTACACTCATCAACACTTTCCTAATCTGTCAACAATAGACCAAGCGTGCTTTCATTTGATAACAAAAATCTTTGGTTTTTTTTGTGTTGCAGTTATAATAGAAATAATGTGTGCATGTCTTATTTTAAGTATAGTTAGACACACTGTCTTGGGTGGGGAAAAAAATCAGAAAATACCTCAAGAATTTTAATTAAAATTTTGGAATAGCTTTTTTAAAAGGGAAATAAGCTACTAGAAACAGGTCGGAAAAAAAAAAATTGGTTTTCGCTGATTTTACATATATTATTCCTAACAAACATTGGGGCTCAAGTAACGCCAGTAAGACGATGAATTAAGATCTCTTTATATTTTATCTGTCAAAAATATACAGAACTATAAAATGGGAAAGTTATGTAGTATGAAATGGCATGATGAATCAAGGTAGAAAGATTATTTCATTATAAACACCAACAATACAGAAAAGTATTGAATTTTAACTGTAAAAAGACACTTGGCATAACATAAAATGTGGTGATGCATCAAAAGTCATTGCAAGAAGTTTCATTTTATGTATTTTCAGAAGCTAAAAAGAGACAAGACTATTTCAATATAGGAAGATTGTATTTGTAGAAAGATCTCTTTTATCTCATAAAAAAATAATGAAAAATTATTTGGAAAAGTATAAAATTATACCTCTCATTCACAGCAAAAAAGTATCAATGATCCAGGGAAAATAGCCAAAAGTAATAAACAAAAACAATATTGAAAAATATTAATTCTTTCGCTACGGCGAGCCGCTCACAGCGGCGTAGATAAAATATGCAGTTTGAGCGGAAAGCCGCTGACAGCGGCTTGTTGACGTCACTATAAACAAATGAGGATATCCCAGGGATATCCCCATGACATTTGCATATATTATATTGAACAACAATCTGCCTGACATTTGACCTTATTTTGAGCCGTTGAGGGCGGCTCTCCGTCTGAATAAAGGCTGAAACAGGCTTCAAGCAGGCATTGTTGTTTTGAGTAACATTTC
>NW_022738452.1:0-538 GCF_011630105.1 Anneissia japonica
ATCTGGCAATGTGGTTGGTACCGCCACACTTAAAGCAATGGGTACAGTCGTCACCTTGATTCTTCTGTTGACAGTCTCTGCAACCTCGTCGTCTTTTATTTTGAGTTGTTCTTTTCTCTGATCTGGGATTTGAATTGCTTTGCAATGCTAATACATTAACCTTAAGTGCTTTGAGTTCTTCCCTAAGGAGACGAAACTCATCATTTGTGGTCTGCTTAGTATCAGCCGTAGCACATGCTGCCTTTACTGGTACCTGACTCTTTGTCTTCCGCTTCTCCTCTAAATTCTCAACTTGAGCCAGCCTTTCTAACAGTTCTTCATCGGAGATACTTGGGTCTTGCAGATACTCACGCATCTCACTTATCAAGGCTCTACTCAATCCAGTCTGTAGCGTCTGTAGAAAAGTGTTCTGCAGTAGGTTTTCATCATAGGAAATTGGTGCACCTTCTTCGTTTGATGAAAATTTAACTTTTAGATTCATCGCTCTTACTACGAACTCAGGTGCCGATTCACCGGTTCTCTGGTATGCTGACGACAG
>NW_022738453.1:0-785 GCF_011630105.1 Anneissia japonica
CAATTGAGCACCACCGCACCCGGCATTCCCAAGCAGTCTCCCATCGAAGTAATAATCAGGCCCGCGGTGCTTAACACGTGACTTTTCCAAAGACGCTATTCTGCTTGTTGATTGATAATTGGTGACGGATAAACATTCTCACCAGCCACTCACACACACACACCAACCATGCACCAACATACACTGCACATCCAAACGAACAACTATTTTGCATAGCTTATGCAAAAATTATTCACAATGCCCTGTTCTTGTATATAATTCTCTTACAAAACAATTCATAAGAAATGGATAGAAGACACATACAAAAATATTAATTTAATTTGTGTGTTTTAATACAACGTTATGAAAAACATCAAATTGTATACAGTATAGGCCAGTAATATTTGTATATCCAGAGAGTTGTTCTGTCCCAAACATCTAATACAATGAAAAGGTTGTTTAGAAAAAATAATTAGATATGAAATAAATAAATAACAATACGAAATATTAAGCATGATGAATAGAAAATAAATATATGGAACTTTAACAGTGTCAACTACTTTCAGAACATGATCATTCAGAGAATTAGATGAAGGAATAAAGTTCCTTTTACTAAAACTAATGTCCATAGTAATCTGTGTTTTCTGGTGATGGGAGATCGAATGCATAGCTATTAAAGTTGATGAATGGTGTGAAGCTTTGACGAGTAATTTGTGTTTTATGGTGATGTGACATCGAATCCACTATTATTATAAATTATTATATTATAATTATAATAATACTGATAATAATAATAATAATAATAA
>NW_022738454.1:0-1536 GCF_011630105.1 Anneissia japonica
AATAAATAAATTTATTGTATAAAAAGATTGGATTAAATATTGTAATGATTATGGTTTCAACTAAATTATGAAATAGATTTCAGATGGTAAACAACATTCAATTCAATTAAAATAAAAGATAAATTTTATTGACCATAATTATTAGAGTATAGTATATGAAAACGCAACAAATGAATAGCATGAAGCACATACAAATTCCATTATGAATATGTCACCGTAAATGGAAGAAAGAGAATATGAAAGAAAGATAAAATGTTGTTAGTAGAAAGATAGCAAAACGGAAATAAAAAAATACTTAGGCCTATGATAAACCGATTGACGAACTAATAATAATAATATATAGGGCCTAGGCATATTAAATTTTGTGTTTTCGCAACTCCTTCGGTGCTCCATATATTTGGTCAAAATAAACCGCGACCGAAATAAGGCGCGACCGAAACGAAGCGCGACCGAAATGATCGGCTACCGTCTGCTCGCCTAATCAAACATTTTTTTTATAGTATTTGTATTCTTTCTTTCATTATACTTACATTCATGTATTTTGAATTTGCACATTAATTATTTGTATGAAAATTAAATAAACTTGGTGCACAAAAGTTGGTTTGCTGGTGGAATGTGGTAGAATATGTTTAATATTAATATATTACTATCTACTAGAGTGTATACTTATTAAATAAATAGATAGGCCTAGGCATTTGATAAATGTATGTATAGATATGGACATAGGGAGATGTTGATGGTACCCGGTTGTTTTAAAAATGCCTCATGGCGGTCCTACAAAATACCACACGGAACACACGGGACCACTCGCGACCACTCGGGACAACACGGGTGCAGAAATGATAAAAATATTACCACACGAGATTAGAAAACTATTTAATAATCAATAGGAACCAACTTTTAGAACGGTAATTATCCAAATTCCGTTAAAAAATCGATGTATCTTGATTTAGTTTTTGTTTTGTTGGTTTTTCCGTCGTGTGTCGGTATGTAATGCATTGACATTGTGGATCTGTAACGCATTGACGTGTCAGCAGATACGCATTCAACCATGACCTTCATGTCTGTGTTTCATAGCATCAATCTAGATGGGCCGTTATATACTGCCACGTGAACGGTAATAAACCTATTCTACATACTGTAAAATGAGAATTTGAATTGTTATGTATTGTTTTTTCTGTCAAGCTCGTATATGTTTTTTTTTTCTTTTTCAGTGTATGGCCTACGTATGTTACCATTAAAGAAGCCTTGAGTGGCCATTAAAAAATAGAGTATATGATTATAAACATATTAATAATTTGATAGAGGAAATAAATATGAAAATATATATTTCCTCTGTTTTAATTTATCATTATACTATTCAGTCTATTTTAATTTATATGTACAGGGGCAGATCCAGAGATGTCCAAAAAGGGGGGAGGGGAAAAGTTGGGCCAATCGAGACAACACTGCCCTAGGGGGTCCGGGGGCATGCCCCCTCGAAATATTTGTGTTCTGATGCCCGAAAATAACAGTAGAGGCGTTCTGGGCTATCAT
>NW_022738455.1:0-1515 GCF_011630105.1 Anneissia japonica
AGTAATAATAATAATAATAATATTTTTTTTTTGTATTTAGGCACACTTTATTCAAAAATTGAATAAACGGCCACATGGCCCAACAGGTAAAACATAACTGGCACGCAAACCAGAGTCACCATGAAAAAATCTTGAGGAACATGCAACGGAATTTAATCACTTTTTTTTTTGTATAATTATTTATTTTATTATTACACCTAATTTATTATTATTAAATAATAATAATAATAATAATAATAATAATAATAATAATAATAATAATAATAATAATAATAATAATAATAATAAATCTTACAAAATTAACCATTTTCTCCAAAAACGAGCACTTCGTATTTTATGTTGGCCAAATATTTATCACTAGTGAATTACTGGATATTTTAGGAATTGATTCCCTGGAAGATCGTAGGAAGAATATATGTGTTCGATTTGCTAAAAGCCTTTTACATTCAGATAGACATAGGGATTTTTTGCCTGAAGTTAGAGTTCCTAATTACAACATGAGAAGCTCCACTAAATTTATTGTGCCAAATTCTAGAACTGAACGCTATAGGAAGTCTCCTATCCCATTTTTGATAAGTTTATTAAATGAATGACTTTTACGATGAAACTTTTATTACTGACCTTTTTAGCCAACGAGTCCAATAGTTCCTGTTGTTTCTACTTTTGATTTATTTTGTTTTGAATAATTTTTAATAATTTTTCATATTTATTTTCTTAGTTTTTGTAATTTTGTACTTTATTCCTAACTTGTGCAATCTCATTTATTCTTTAAAATTTTAAAATGATTAATTCAGTATTAGTGGTAATGATAATGCAACTTATTTCAGCTCTTGCTGCCAGTTTGTATTTTTATATTTTATACCGAAATAAATAAATGAATAAAATAAAATAAAAAAGATGAACGCCATCTTGGAACTTGGCATTATGATCATTTCAATTAAATTTGATAAAGACAGTAAAGAGTAACTAGTTAACTAAGTTTATTGTCAATTTTCACATTTATAGCAAAACTAGAGATGAATAATATAATGCCATAGTTTTTTTAATTTACCCCGATCCGAGTCCAGAAATTGAATTGTTCGGTCTTTCAGACCAAAATTTCGCTATTTCTTTTTCCAGTGGGTTTATACATATATATATTGTTTTGAAATTGCTCTGATAACAATAAAATTAATTTTACATTTTAAAAGAGTTTTACCGGCAAAATGGCAGCCATCTTGGATTTTTTTGTGATGACGTCATTATTCCGATTAAATTTTTTAACGAGAGTGAGGAGTAACTATTTAGCCAAGTTCTTGTTACATTTGATATTTATAGCATATGTAAAAGTGACTAAAAACATACATTTATTTCCCCTACCCCCATCTTAATTAGCCAAAAATAGGATATTTTATGTCAAAATTTTAAAGTGCTATAAAAAAAAATTGCCCAAGCTCTAAGAATGGAAATTTTTTTTTTCTGAGACACTATATGATATACTGATTCAGAAAAACCAAAAATAAATTTTCCTTCACT
>NW_022738456.1:0-2699 GCF_011630105.1 Anneissia japonica
AAATCAAAATCGCAGCCAATGCTGAATCATTTGATATTTAAAAATTAAAAAAAGTAGGCAAATACGGTACTAAAACATCAAAACATCAATCAAATATAAGAAGTTAAGAAGGAAAGGAAAAAATCCAATCTTCCAAGCATTGCACACAAAATTCAATTTTAATAAAAAATTACATCAAAATTGGGAAAGAAAAACGCAACATGAAAAAAGCGGCCAACATTTTAATTAAACAGAAAAAAAAGAAAAGTGAATGTCATTTAAAATGGACTAATAACTCTGGGTATAATATCAGTTATCATGCATTTATTTCATTATTATTTTCGTTGTTATATTATTTTCATATACTGAAAAAGTCATTACAATAATAATTATTATTAATTAATAGTTAATATTGATATAATTAATAATAACAATTACAGCAACAACCAATTAATAACTAGCCATCAATCAATATAATTAATAATTAATATCATCAATAATAATCATAATTACTATTATTATTATTATTATTATTATTATTATTATTATTATTATTATTTACATTACTATAATTATTATTATTATTATTTTAATTATTATTGCAGCTAAGCCAAAATCACATATAGGATTGAAGTAAGAAATGGTATTGCACTTTTTTGATACCTTTCCACTCTACATTTTGGATGCTGATACCGCACTCTTTTAAGTTCCATATTACTATTGTTAGCAACATTAAACTATTTTTTATAAAACCATTAAACCAATTATTATTATTATTATTATTATTATTATTATTATTATTATTATTATTATTATTATTATTATTATTATTATTATTATTATTATTATTATTATCATTAGGCCCTATTATTATTATTAATATGATAAGTATTATCATTTATCATCATCACACCATTATTATTATCATTATTATTATTATTATTTTATCAATAATACAATCTTTATTATTATTAACACTAGTGAAATTGATTGATACCGTTTTGTCGTTTACGTCGTCGTTTCAATGGAATCTCCGAGGCTTAACGGAACAGTCTGTTATGTTATACAATGTATATACTTTCTTTATTCTTATTAATATTCAATAGTGAAACGAATAATAAAAATTCACACAATAAAGCCGATAATTTGAGCTTCATTTTGAGAACATTGTTTTCAGAAATGAAGTATCAGTACTGGACTGACAAGATAGCAAGAAGGTAAGTTTATATACAGTAGCTTATGAATATTCATAACACGTACCGGTAAGAAGGTGAACTTCGGAACTTTGGAACTGTGTTTACAGAGAGAGTGGTGGTTGTGGGTTAAGCGGACGTTTTTGGCTGGTCTCGATGCTGTGTGTGTAACGTTGGGAACGTTTCATTCATCAGTACCTGAACTCTAGCCAACACGTAGGTACATTAATGTATATAATATAGTGAACAATTGGTATATAAATTTTGTTAGTTGTTCGTACTAGAACAAGATTGACAGCACTCTTCTTTGGTAGCTCTCGGTAGTCTAGGCCTAGTGTTTGTGTTCATTCATACAGTGTACCGACGCCCGGTCCGTGTGTGTTGAGTTCAAGCAAATCAGCCTGATCATAAACGATTTCGAAATCAAAATAATTCTAGAATGCCTTTTGCACACTAAACATCAGGGGAGGGAGGGGACTGCCTTTTGTGTGGCTGCATTAGTGGCATTGTTGGGGGACAAGGCTGGGTGCATTAAAAGTATGGTATGCAATTAAATTATAAATATATATTGATTATTTTAAGTATGGAAAATATAAATATGAAAAGGCTAACATATTTCCTTTATTTTCATTCGTCATATATCATTCAGTATATTTTCATTTATTTATATGTCAGAACATTTATAAATGAACGTAACTGACAAGAATACAAACGTATTACAAACTAATATTTGACTATACACTTATTTCATAAATCTCCATTTAATCTAAGCATTAATATACATGCAATCAAAATATATATTGCAACAAATGATAAAAAGAAACATTGACTTAGGAACATTTGAGTTATTTCTGTAAGAAAGAAAAATAACACCAAGTACTAATGTAAAATAAACTTTAATACTACAGTATACAAATAATTGTTGATAAACTAATATTACAGTTTGAAGTTTTGTTAAAAACTATACTGCTTAGCTACCTTGTTGTAGATTTGCGGTTGCACCTTTGTTGTTCTATACACTGTGACCAAAATACATAAACAATACAGCACAACCAAAATGATCGGATACCCAGCCAGGGCCCCTATCAGGGAGAAATGATTTACACAATAATTAAGAAGAAATATAAATCTAGTAAATTTTTCAGATTGTGAAACTTCAGAAATAATGAGCCAGCAAATCTTAAAATAGTTGGAGCTTCCAGACTAGGGCTTGATCGTCACCTAGATCACCTTACATCATTTCTGAACATTCTCCCGCCCACTTATGCTTCCATTGGAGGAATCTAAGTCCAACCCCCACCCCCTTGTTTTCAAGTCCTGGTACCCCCACAACTTTGTGACTGGCATCAGTGGAGAGGAACTGTACTCTATTGCAGTGGCAGCTCTAGGATATATTTTCTGGGGTGGGGGGGGGGATAAGCTGTCCGAAAGGGGACTTGAGCTTGTAGGCCCGAGCTGGGGGAAGGGGTTGAGAGTGGTTCCCCTTCCCAAATGAGAGTATTTTTTAAGAATAACAACCTCTGGATG
>NW_022738457.1:0-502 GCF_011630105.1 Anneissia japonica
TGGTATCCAAACACTTACCCAATGCCAATAAAATGTTTAAAACACTCTTTAATACCAATAAATCGGTTAAAAAAGGCGGCCATTTTGAATTTCAAAATAGAGGCCCAAGGAGTGAATGAAAAAACGGGCACCCACTTTTTTCTTGATCAGTAGTGTTTTTAGAGTTGTTTTAACATAATCGCCAAGTACCCAAAATTTTTCTTTTTCTACATAAGACAACAAACTATATTATTAAAGGGCACCATCGGTTCCTAAAAAAGGGTCCCTTAATAGAGGTGTACTCTGAATAGGGTACCCCTATTTAGGAGACACTAACCGATAATACAAAATTGTCCCCTTAATAGGGGGTTTCTTTGAAAAGCAAATTATACAAAGTAACTAAAATGTTTAAAACACACTTAATTATTCTAGTTTAATTGCAAAATGAGTAACAATTAGAATTTTGGCTTATAACTTGTATTAGGTCTATTAGAATGGATAAAATCACAAATAATTTTTGACA
>NW_022738457.1:544-1115 GCF_011630105.1 Anneissia japonica
TGTGTGTGTGTGTGTCTATATATTATATTTTATATAGGCCTATATATATACATATATATATATAGTATATGAAATAATATTTACTTGTAAATATAATGTAAATGTTAGTACGGTAGTAAATATAGAATTTTATTGCAAATAAGTTTTTTTGTTTTACTTCTGATCAAGAAGTGGCAATATATTGCTATATATTATTATTATATTGGGCAAATTAGCTTTCAAGAATTGTACACGCCCCGAAACAGTGAAAATCCAATGAGGCCCTGGCACACTTCTGTAGTCGGTGTCCAGCTGACATATTCCTCTGTCCCGAAGTCGGGATACGTGCATGATATGTCTATGGACCAACTCATCCTGATCTAAGAGGTCTATTATAGGCCTACTCCGATTATTAGATTAAAACCAATTTTAGAGAAGTATGGGTTGTCACTAGCAATCAGCGTATTTGGATTCGAACCTGTAATACGAGAGTGCTGCTTTCAGACTTAACCAACATAGTTTTAGCCTTGGGCCACACCACACCACACCACATACTTCCAAGCATCCATTAATAAAGCGAAACTCGAAAACG
>NW_022738458.1:0-5778 GCF_011630105.1 Anneissia japonica
CAAAAAAAAATGGTGGGGGGGGGGGAGGGGGAGTGGTTTCCCCTAAATCCACCCCTGCCTCGATGAGGGTACCATAAAAAATCTCTGATAGGTTCAGGGAGGTGGGAGAGATAACGTTATTTGATAGACAAATTAATATTTTTAGCACACCAATAAATGAGGTACCTGTACTTTGAAAGTTGGCTGAATATGTAGGTCTATCACAAAAGTTGAAAAAATTATGTAGGCCTAGGCCTATACAGTATTTTCATTTTAGTTTTGAACGATATCAGGGGTGGGGAGCTAGCGGTGGTTTTACTGGACTACAGTATATTCAAAATTGGCTTGGGGCCCAAACATCCACAGCAGTTGGGCCCGATCGTATGTCCCCCGAAGTTGTCACCGCGATAATCAAGAGCGTACAAGATCTAGGCTAGCCTTGATTGTGAAATTACTCTCTCTACAACACAAGTACGTACACCGCGTAACAAAGTGACCCATTCGGTGCATTATTAAATTATTTTACAAATTATTTAAATGTATTTTACGTATTTGACGATAACACAAAATCGCTGAATAAATTACGATTAACGATACTAGGATATACTCTTTCGACCACCATCACATCGGCCCTTGTGTTTTTGTGGTGGTGCCTTCATATTAGTCTACAACGTACAGCCGCTGCCCTGCATTTACCGCAATTACAAGTAAAAAATAACTTGCAAGGCACACAATGACATTTGCAGCAAGACTACTGATACAACAGAAATAAGCGTTGCATCGAGTTAAAAATGAAGCTCAAATGAAAAAAAAAAACCATATATTTTAGCAAGTATTTAAAACTTTCTTTGATTTTAGGCTTTCGCCAAAATGGCTAACGCAGTTGATTTTTTTTTCGCCAATCCAATATAGTTTTTGCCCATGGCGATTTGGCAAGTGGTTAGCGTGAGCCCAGTCAGAAAGAAAAAAGAGAAAAATAAAAAGAAAAGAAAGCAGAGAAAAAGAAAGAAAAAAAAACGGAACCCTGCAGGCGTCAACGTTCCTATGCATTATACATATTTTATTTTCTGGCAATAAGAGGTTGGGTGGATTTTGCGTCGCGGTGGTTTACCTTGCAAAGTTAATTCTTTGCATTTGAATATTGGGAAAATGAATACTATACTTACACATCAGGTATAGGCCTAAATAAATGCCCCACCGCCCCTGGCAGGAGGTGCTATTATACACGCCTCCAGCAGCATGCAGCAGCCTAGCCTGCTGTCTCATCTCGTGGGTGAAAATTTGTCCTGATTGACCTTATGATGTGTGGCGCCTTCTAGAGATATCAAAGTCGCTTATTATTTTTAATCTTATCAAGCAACCCGGAAGAAATTTACTGAACCACCACTGAGAAACTTCACGTCACGAGGTAAAAGCAAAATGTCAGAAAACTTTTTCTGACGCATGCGCAATTTCACTCTAAATGTCCACACACACACACGTACATACATACACACACAAAATGTGATTGCAAGAGTCCCTATTGCATTGCATGCACGGAACTAAAAACTGATGTAACTAGTAACCAAAAAGTTCGAAGTTCAAAGTAATTTTATTGTCAATAGTACAAGTAGTAAAATTGAAATTTAGTTTCCTTGGATACACAAAAAAACAGTAAAAAAAAATCAACAGTAAGATTCTAAAAATTTCAGTTTAAATATCATTATATCAATTTTCTTAACTAGGAACAAATATATACAGAAAAAAATTGAGAATAAATTGCAGGTTAAATAAATTATCATTAGCTCAGTATAATTCTTAATTTAGTATACAAAATATAGTACAAAAATAGTTTATAAAATTCCAGCGTAAGACCTTCAAGAAAATCACAATCAAAAATTATTACAATAAAAATTATTGCAGCTTAAATATCAAAAATTCAATTAAAAAATAAATTTAAAAATTATTCAATTACAAAAAATTATTACAGCTATAAAATATCAAAAGTTCAATTTAAAACATTTGTTGGTATGAATGCAATTGCGGTGGGACAATTTGATGCACACATTTAAATATGGTTTAGGAGATACAGTAGTTTTAACTTTTAACTTAAATAGGTAAAGTATGGTATGTAAATATGGTAAGAAGACACAACATTGAATAGACATTGCACCTATGAGATGGCCAGATATCATTTTTCAAATGATGGTTAAATAAAATAATAATAATAATAATTATACTACCTGATCAACAAATATTATAATGAAGTAGGTAGCTTTTATCAGCGACTAAGTTTAAGCTTAACACTGATCATTTCACTGGAAAGAATGTAGGCCTATAGCAGGGGCGGATTTAGGGGGGGGGGAGCCTTTTGGAAGGTCAAAAAAAAATTTCCCCAAATCTTCAGCGATTATTTTGGGGCATCTCGAACCCCAAAATTATGGTGGTGGTGGGGAGGGGGGTATTCCCCCAGACTAGATAGAAACTCCTAGGGTATTGTTATCTCGATCGTCCTCACTTTCCGCCCCCTTCCGGATCCCCCTTTTGGACATCTCTGGTTCCAACCTGTATACTAAAAACAAATTACAATTTATCTTAACTTTAAATGCATTGTTCTCAAAACTGAAATTGTTATAAATTTAGTATAACCTAATGGAATAATGTTATACCTTTGTATGAAGACATGCTAAAAGATAACTAGATAGAAACTCAAAATATGTTTGAAAAGGTGATATACAGTATAACATAACATAATTCACTGTAATAATGTAGTTCTGAAAGAATAATTTGTAAATTAGTGTTTAAACTACTTTCGACTCTGATAGCTCATTTGGGAATAGTCAATTTAATAAGTTTGATAATATGGTAGTCAGAGCTATCCTTGATAAGCCCTTGTATATTCTCTATTAATTAAATGGTCAAGTTAAACTTGAAAGGGTGAAGGCCTATTGCCAGGGGCTGCTAAAAACCGGGGCTTTTTCCTTAAGCCCTTCTATTAGGCTCAATCTATATCTACTGTAACATCTGCAGGCAGTAGAACCTTGTGTAATTTTCCAACTTAAATATTCATACACTGTAGTTGCCATAGACATAAACTGTGAATGGGAATTATTTTGTCTTTCCTACTGTACATTTTAAAAATGCAACATATTTTATGGCCCTTTGAGAGTATTGGTAAATTGACCCAATTCAACATACATTAGAATCCATATTAAGGCCAAGTTGGTGAGGGAGGCACTTATTATTTGATATTTGTTATTTTTCAGTTCCTCAAAATATGCCAAAAATGTTCTCTACGTAGCAAAATGTGTTGTCAACAACTTTTGTCCAATAGTTCTGTCATTGCCTCTCCCGCTGTTATCACAGTGGTCTTTGTGTTTAAAAATGCATTTGTAAAGTATAAAATGTGTCAGCAATTGAAATTTTGCATTTTGGATATAAAAAACCCCAAAATTTATTAAATAATAAAAAACAAAAAAATTGATGCGGGCCCAGAAATGGTGAAGGAGGGGACGGGAAACAAGGAATTTTTGTTATTTATCCTAAGAGGACATCTGAAGTTGGAGTTAAACAATACCTTTCCTATATTATTTTGAATACAACCTTATACTGACTGGTTTGTAGTAAAATGTTTGTAAATCTGGGAAAACTTTTTATTTTGAAACTGTTTATATTGAATATGTGACATCTAGCTTTCCAATACTATATCTCAAAAATAAACTTCAAATCAATGCAAATTACTCAAGACTTCCTGAACAGTGACTACTGAGTATTGAGTTACTTCACTTGTCAATCAATTACAGTAAGCCCAATCAATGCAAGTGGGTGGAGTTTAATATGGGATGATCTAAAGAATGCAAATCAGTTTGTACTAGATAATTACAAATACGTGCAGCTGATCAAGTTTGATAAAGAATTACTGCGTCTGGTAGTCGCCACAGAACTAAATCAATGAGTTTCAAGATAAAACATTTCTGATAATGCAATGATTGAAGTCAAGAAACAGCTGGAGGTGGTTTCAGGGTTTGTATTTCAATAATTGAAACTCAAAAGCAGGAAAGAACCTGTAACTTTGACGAAAAGTGTGGTTTAAAAGGGAATTCAATCTCTATTAAAAGAAAAGATTATTCTATAAATCAGCAATAGAAATAAATCTTAACAAATCTTCTTATAGAAAATTATCCTCAAATATGGGAAACAGTCTGTGCAGCAGTATGGCTAGTAGTATACACTTCTAGAAGAATTAATTAATCAATCAATCAATCAATCAATCAATCAATCATTTAATTCATATAGCACCAGAATCCATAAAACAATTTTTTAAAGGTACTCGAACAACATGGTCATAAGTATCCTCTTAAAATGTGAACTGATTGGGACATCCAAACCATGCAGAACAGACTTCCTTCCAGGTGAAGCACCTAAAAATTTTCTTTTTCCAAAAGAAGACGACTGAGCCATTCAAGTGATAGGACCCAAAACAGAAATTATCATTATCATATCATAAAGCTTTTCGATTTGGGCCATTTTTTAATTTATTTAATAAGCTTCTCGCATACACAAAAGTAAAGGAGAAGAGCCAACAGGTGACGAACACCTCTAAAAGGGCTCGCTCCTTACAATAAAATTTTAAAAAAAACCAGAAATACAGATATAAAAAATGACATTACAAACACAGAAACAATAGATTTGAAAAAAAAAAAAAATGAAAAACGTCAGGAAGTATGCTAAAGGAAAAACAGCCACGATGAAATTAAGGAATAAGAAAAATTGTAAAAAATAATAGTGGGAAACAAGTATTGTCACAGAGAATATAAAAATCATTTAAATTGAAATTGCCACTGTAAATTGTCAACATAGTAATATGTAGAATTAATAATAAAAATGATAAATATAAAAGACAATAATAAGAATAAAAGTATATGCAAAACTAAAAAAAACAAAGAATGAAAATATAGCATATAAAATATTGCCACTGATAAACATACTGTAATTCAAATTCACAGTAAAAAATTTAAATAAAAATTGTCACGGTGGACCAGATTTAATCAACATAAAAATAAATAAAATTAGTTATAAAAAAACAATAGTATATAGACAATTAAAATAATAAAATAAATTATGAAAAATATGAAAATATGGCAGAAGAAAAATTGCTACCGATCACATTAATCATTTAACCACAATAATTTATTTAATAAAAAAAATTAAAACAATAAGTGCAATAAAAAATAATGCATAATAGCCGAGTCGAATGGCCGAGCGGTTAGCAGGGGCGCCGCAAGCTATAGCCATTATATCGGCGCTGGTTCGAATGGCATGCTCGCCTATGGTTCTGGTGGTAGAACAAATCTGCTCGGATAAGGACTATAAACTGTAGGCCCAGTGTATACAATGGCTCGTGTGCACTATAAAGAACCCGGTACATCTTTCGAGATGAGTAGGGGGATACCCCGGTGTATTGGAACAGACAGCCCCTGTGGTGGACGATGAGAGTTGCTGGTACCGGGTTACCAGGTAGCACAGACACGAAGGGACCCTTAGGGGCAAAGAAAGTCATTGATCGAGTTCCTAGTCCACATATTCAAGCGCCCTGAGCATCTTAAATTACATGGATATGTGCGCTATATAAAACTACACCATTATTATTATTATAATAAAAACAACATATTATCACTACTAAAACTACTACTAAAATTATTACTACCATTACTATTATTATTACTAATAATAATAACAACAATAATAATAACAACACCAAGAATAATAATATTCATGCATAAGAATGTTAAGAGGGGCCAACAATAATTAAGATGGAAA
>NW_022738459.1:0-521 GCF_011630105.1 Anneissia japonica
GAACAAAAGCACTCGAAATTCACATGGATAATAGCTTTAAAAAGTTACCTCAGATCGTCCAAACAACGTTCGTAAAATAGAAGGTTCGTAATTGAGAAGTTCGTAATTGGGAAGGTCCACTGCAGTCGACCTTCTCAATTACGTACCCTTTGGTCTAGAAGGCGTTCGTAATTGAGAAGTATGAAAAAATAGCGCCCTCCAGACAGATTTTTTAACCATGTGTGTGCGCTTAACGATCGTCACGGCCTATTGGTATGGTCTATGACTGGTCTAGGTTTACACAGAATGTTTACAATGTGCAGGACTTCGTAGCAAACAACAAGAAATTCTAAACTATTATATATTATTACTGTATAGAAGAACCTCCATTGTGCTATTATTTACCCATAGCCTCTGTGCCCACAGCCGATGCAAAATCAAGAAGTACTCCGCTTGGGCGACGATCATTCGTTTAACCATGTGCTTGTTGCGCAGATGGATTTATTCTTTGCGCTAATTGGCTATGCACGCTCCAGGGTTTT
>NW_022738460.1:0-630 GCF_011630105.1 Anneissia japonica
AACGTCTATCCAATATATCATCTAATGAAACTGTTTTTAATGAAGCCGTACCACCGTACCAAGAGGCACTTGCAAAGAGTGGATATGAATCCAAATTAAAGTTTGACCAATCAGCTAACGAGAAACAGCGAAAAAGATATAGACAGAGAAACATAATCTGGTTTAACCCACCCTACAGTAACAACGTATCAAACTAATATAGGACGCAAATTCCTCAAAATCATCGACACATCCTTCCCACCCGGCCACCAACTCCAGAAAATGTTCAACCGTAATACTGTAAAAATTAGTTAAAGTTGCATGCCTAGCATAAAACAAATATTATCTAGCCATAATAAGACACTACTTAACAACGAAACTATGGAACAAGAAGCAAAAATTTGTAGGCACAGAAAGAAACATTTGCTATGCAACAACTAACTTAAACAATAGACTAAGGACCATAATTATCTATGCACCATAGCAACATATATTCGCTGTAGTTTCTGTTAGCATTAGTGTAGAATCTTACTTATATGCTCATTATGTATTTATGCCTGATGAGTGTGGATAGCTTTTAGCTACTCATACGAAATAAGTTTGTATCTAATAAATACAGATAGAATCGTTTTAAGTTTGTGCACATTGTCT
>NW_022738461.1:0-6317 GCF_011630105.1 Anneissia japonica
TTGATTAGTGCACATGTGATTATCAACATTTAATCATACTGAGTGTGAATTTAAATGTTAGTTTAATACTGACGTGTGATCAGAGATCACTGTAATTACATAATGAATTACATATACTGAGATTCAGCGGTTTTGTAATAGATGAATAAATATATTTTGAGACATATCTTCTTCATTGACTATTTACTGAACAGTCTCTACTAATCAAACGCACCAATTGTTTGCCCGTGTTCGCATAGGTGACAGTTCTTATCTTTAAAAAATATGTTAAATTAAAAGGAAAAATACGATAACGTACATTTTCAGGAAAGATTTTGCAATTTCTCATTCTTTAAACAAATACACCTTATTCTCAATTACATTACATAATTCACATATTTCTATTTGTTTTATTTTCCAAAGTACACGTTTTTTTTATATGTTGTACTGTATGTAACAATTTGAAATTCTCCCTTTGATCCTTAAAATATTTGATAGCCAAACATTTTCCCATTCAATCTGCACATGATATTCATTATACCATTTAATTTCCGAACAAACTTAAAAATATTCAACCTGTACCAAGAAAGAAAAAATACTTTTCAATTGATTACATATTCCTCTTTTAGAGCTTGGTGGGTAAAATAATTGCATTATAATCTCAGAGCTATTAGTTTGAATCCTGTATCTCTTAATACGATGTTGGTTGAGAATGTCTCACGACTAGAAATATCTACGTGGTGTACCGCAAGCATTAATATGTATTATTACTTCGCCATGCAAACCTTAAAATAATAACTTTTCTGATGAAGGAATAAAACTACTTAATTTGTAAAGTCCGCCTGCCTTAGATATAGAGCTAATACTTTTATTAATAATTGTTAATTGAAGTTCATTTGATTCAATTCCATTTATACTACCCGACTGTTCTCTATTATTTATATAATCTTTGAATAAAGCCCTGTATTTTAACTTACTTATTAAATATCATGTTTTACCGTATCGAATGCTTTCTAAAATTCCAAAACCTATAATATTACCATTATATTTCCTTCGACAGTTCTGTGTTAAGTCTGTAATAGCAAGTTTTGTGCTATATTTCTCTCTAAAACCATATTGATGGGGTTATGATAAATTGGTTATTGATTGCTTTTTTCAAAAACTTTTATAAATTGAAGTAAGAATGAGACTGACCTATACTTCCTTGGGTCAGATGGTGAAATAAAAATCAATTACACACAAATCCATTAATCATTTACAAATTATAAAATTCACCTAAAATTGCATAAACTGAGAAACATTTTCTCACACGTGATTGAACCTAGCATTCCATATAGTATAACTACTAGCTAGGGCAATTTCACTTAGCTTACTCATAATTTTGCTGAATTTTTCTCCATTTATTTTTAACATACGTTTATTCAACTTTCATTTTCAGGGCATATAAGCCCTCTCCTTCCAATTTCAATGCACACTAATTTACAGCTGTAACTTTTTCTGCTAATATCTCTAAAAATAGTTCATTATTTTTATTGCATTTTCTTTCGTGTGCTTTAGCAATTTTAGGTTCAAAAGGGACTGTTAATTCGCAGAGCTATTTTCTTTAACAAGTTTAAGTACTTCATTGATTATGCAGTCTTGCTGCCATGTATGTCAACTGTTCCAATGGCAGATATTTCATGCATGGTGTAATGTTTCTTTACTCCCACATAATTTCCAATGGCAGATATTTCATGCATGGTGTAATGTTTCTTTACTCCCACATAATTTACAAAGATCAGACGACCTCTTTCCCCACTTTCGTAATTTACTGGTGGTTGGAAGGAAGCCGATAGACGCCCTGATGGCGAAACTAAATACCCCTTTTTATAGGTTATACATTACTGATCTCCAGGTAAGATCCCACTTATTTAGAGCAAGCAGCTTAAGGAGCTGTTTTTGCTGAACAAGTGGCCCAATATAGTTACTCCAGAACTTTGTTCGATCGTCTTCGATAACGTCTTTGTCCACGGGTTTAAGTTTGTGCCAACATGTATCATTAGATTTTTCCATCGCCTCAGTATACACATTTTCTACTGGTTTGAACCATCTTTTTCATTTTTCGTCTCCATTCAGATTCCGTATTAAGTTTAGATTGCAGTGCATGAGTTACCCGACAGTCAGCTTTTGTCGTGGATTTAGCGAAAGCAAGGGAATACAATTCTAAGTAGATGTCTGAGAGGCGGGAAAAATTTAGACCGACGGGACTGTATAGTATTGAAGGTGTTGGAACCGTACTTTCATAGTATGTAACCATTTCTTAATGGTGTTAGTATGGATACGATCCAACTCTGTTAACTGTGTCGGATAACTCATGCAGTGTTAATAGGTACCTCATCGAAGGAGCGACGTATTGCATATACATTTTAAATCTAAATTTGTCCCTAATAGAGGAGTAATAATTAGTATAGGAATGTAATTTGCAGCTAGACTCATTTATTTGGTCCACTCCTATTAAAATATGTTACTTCTTCGGTTGTACCATAAAGAAATAAGGAATTTGGATACGTGTTAGGTAAGTGTATCATGTGGTTTCAGCAGGCCTATCAGTAATCTCTTTGCCCATTGAAACAAAGTAATTAGTAATACAATTAATTATGACTGATTGACTAGTGTGGGTATATACAATATTGGGATTCGGGGGTCGATATATACATGGTATATTTTTGTTTCCTTTATCATTTTTTTCGATCAATGCCGCATAAAAAGTTTATATTGAATTTATCTCTGTGGACAAATAGGATTCCTTCATTTGCATAAATTGTTACTCTTCTACTATCACATTTGTTTGTGAGAATTAAATCAAGGTCATTTCTTGCCAATGTGTATCATCATCACCCTCATCATCATCATCGTCATTGTCACCATTATTAGCAGCAACACGTTTAACAATAGGGCTATAGTTAGATACATTCCTAATATACATATATGTCATAGGCATATACATATTTGGATAAATATTATTGTAATTACTGTCATATGGTTTAGCTATATTAAATTGTTTTAAAGGGCTAGGAGCATTTTCGGCACGTTCGTCTTGGCCAGTTTTTCACAAACGATCTCTGTGTCCATTGCTGCAGTGTTTATTGAAAGTATAGCATATTATAGGCTTGCCATACATACAACTGTCCTTCATATGGTTGATTTCTCCACAATAGTAGCATCCTCTTAATTTTCCAATAGGCTTATATTTGTTTCCATCACGGTGACGTATTGCGTTTATTGAAGTTTCTACTGGTTAATAAGCAGCGTTCGGGCCTGTATAATTTTTTATTTGGTTGGTGGTGTTGATTTCGTCTTGTTGATTTGTTTCCATTTTCTACAGATAAATTGCGTATATTCTTTATGATCCGTATATGCTTATCATAGTTTGTAAGTAATCGTTTAATTCCCAGCTTAGTTAAGTGTAACCCATCAGGCAACAATGTTGTAGTGTCTATGGAGTCATCCCGCATTTTGAAATTATTATCGTTATCTATAAAAACACTTTGTGTGTTGCAATATTCCTGGGTTTGGTATTGAGTGTATGAACATGATATCATCAGATGGTGGTCAAATACTGAAGTAGATATCGCACAAGAATCATTAGTACTCCCTTGTAAAATGATAGATGCAAAATTGTCAACCTCCAGTTCTAGTATGCGTGATTGAATATCAAGTACGTTTTTACTACGCAAACATTTGACAGTCGCTTGTTCCAATCCCCTTTCACTGATACCTCTCAACAGAGAATGTCTTATAATCCCTGGGAAATTTCTTTTAAAGTTCAGTCTTATTCATCAGTTCCCTATCTATAGGGCCTATGTGTTGGTTCCTTATCTGTATATTGGTACGGCCTTATTTTTATTTTTATTTTCAACTATCATCATTAACTTTTTATTTTCTTCTTCCAGAGAAATTATTCGGTTTTCCTGCTGGTTTACTTTTATTGTCAAACTGTTAATGATTTCTTGAAAGTTTGACATAAGGTTGGGGATTCGTTTGCAATTGATACAGTACCAAACATATAGACATTCAACAGTGCTAATTTCGTAGTGGATTGTGATGGTTGGGATAGTATGTCTGATTATTGAGTCATTCTTATCCTGGTCAGATGTCGACGTATCATGGTAAATTAGATCCTTCTGCCGCCATACGTTATAATTAGTGATGTCAAGTTTGTTCCGTTAGATGCCCTGATAGGTTGTTCTTGCTTGAGTGAGTAGTGAAACACAACAGAATGAATACAGTAGAACAACACCTTTGCTCTAGTCCCATCGCTCATGGTCCCGGTTTACAGTAATCGTGTCTATTGTAAATGGGCTTAAGAAAGAGTTCCATAGCATACCCCTATTAGGCTATCGAGCGGATTTTGAATTTGGCTTTCAGTAGGCCCAGAAAAGCACTAGTTTTCAAGTATTACTATCAGGTTGCATTGACCAAATGACTGTATCTGGGTGGGGTCACTTACGTTTGTACATCAGTTTGTTGTGAAATCAAATTCGATACTCACAACCAAGTGAAATTTAGTATTATTTACAGACAAAATCCTGTTCGTTATGACAACACTTATGACGTAATTAGAATCAAGATTTTTATTCTGTTGCCCATAAATTATTTCAACCACAAGTGATTTATTCCTACCTATATATATTTCCAACCGTAATGTCTCAGAATTACATATATTATAATTAATTATCTTATAGTTTAATGATTCATGTATATAACCTCCGACTCCTCACACTCTTTGTTCTATCCGACAATTAATTTTTAATGAATAATGATTTAACTAGTTTAGTCCTTTATTTAAAACTTGCCAAACTTCAGAAAGTGCTATAATTTTCAACTTACTCTGAGCTAATTATTCATAAAATATTTTAAGGTCCTCAAATATTTTACATCAAATCGGATATTATATTAATGTGCAATAACGAAAATGTTGATTCAGGCTTACTGCAAATCAAATTACAAAACTCAGTTGAAGAATATGACATAGGCCTACAATCACCACTTATTTTATTATGTTGTCCATATTCGGGTTTGGCATCATACTTAAAAGCGGCACCATGCATATATTCTAGATGATTATTGATGACTTTTTTGTAGATCCTCCTCGGTATTTATGACAATCAACACCGGCCTTTGTTGCTTGCGTGCATAATGCGTCCAACTGTATGTTCACAAATAACTATAGTTTCTTTCCCCATAAAGTTACGTTTCTTTTGTGTCAGATTTGATATATATGTGATTTTCCCCAGGAAAACTAAAGTAAATCTGGCGTGGTTTTATAATTTTTCTTCCATATTTATATATTTTATGGAGTTTCTTCCTGCTGTTAAATTTTAAAATTATTGGCCTGTTCAAACTGTCACCATTTCCTATTCTGTGAGTTACTTCAAATTCTCTATCTTAACAACTGCTAGTACTCTTACATCCGTGTTTTCTTTTGAGATTTGACGTATACCTTGTATCTCAATATTTTCTCTTCTACTATATTGATTTTGTTTCTCTCTAAAAAAGAGTAGTTTACATACTCTTTTCTTCAAATCATCATTATCTTCTTTTAAAGCTTTGTTATCTCGCTAAATTTCTTTGATTTTTCCACACATTTATTCGACTAGTGAATATAATTCATGGAATCTGATATGGACTTCTAGAAATAATTAATTTCTTTCACAATTTACCTGAAGCTCGGTTTCCATACAATCGCTACAAAGCTATCCTGATAGGTCTTCAACGAAGTCGGCAAATTTGAACCAGGTTCATCCTTCCCGATTCATCGACAACGAATCGTAACTATTGACCAATCATCAGCCGGCTTTGGATGTTGACGTCATCAGCTTTTCTTCAGATGAACGATTTCCGAATGTATAATTTGGCAACGCGACCATAAGAAGCAAGATTTTGATCAACATACTCGTTTTTACTATTAGAAAATATTGTTGCCTGTACCATCAGATTTGAAAAATATGTAATGGGAAATGCATGGTCAATCGACAGTAGCTAAGAATTCAAGGTAGGTTGGTAGGGCTGGTGGTGGTAGTAGGTAGGTAGGTAGGAGTACTCCCTAGGCCTAACCTACTAGTTAGTAGTAGAGACCTACCTAGCGCAAAGCTAGGCTAGCACAAAGCACAAAAAAAACATGCAGATAATAAACAATTAATATACACAAAAAAATATCCTAGACCTCTATAAAGGCCTAGGCTAGGCCTTTAGGCCTATAGATGATAATACGTTTTACCTAGGTTAGGCCCAGGGGTCTAGAATAGGCGAGGGGCTACATTGATTGTTGTTGAGGATAATTACGTTCAAAATATATA
>NW_022738461.1:7429-13273 GCF_011630105.1 Anneissia japonica
CACATCTTAAAAACACATATACTGTAAAAACAATGGCTGGATCTAGAATGAAATGAAATTGATAAACAGCCACAAATAGAACCACAAATTTCGGAAAACCATAGTCCCACATTAATGGATGCAAGATAATCGTATTTTGTGATAATTACCTCATTCATTTGTTTTTCAAATTCCATCATCACTTCGTGGTAAGATTTCCTACCATGTGCTATTGCATTCGCCTACAAGAATTAAATATATCTATGTTAATCACGGGCAGATCAAGAATAGTGTGGGGCGGGGGCACAACATTTTCAGAGTAGATAAGTTAGTAGCACATAAAATTAGTATACATTGACATTTTTAAATGTAGTATCAAAACGGGGGTGGGGGTGCGCCTTATAGAATTAGCGCCTGTTAAAAGCCATGGTTTCACAAAAAAAATGGTTATGATGCTGCATTTGTCAGATCAAACGCAGTTCATACAAGAAATTCTTGACGATTATTTTCAAATCATAACCACAAGACGATGGATGCTATTTCAGCAATAAATCAATTGTATACACTTACAGACATTTATGCCGTAACAGACCATCAACCTCCAAACTAATTCATTTTTGTAGTAACCCAAAAAGTGTTTCTGTGAGAATTTGTTCTCCAATATATAAAATAATCCATCCATTCCATCTCAAAAAAAAAATTGCATGTTAAACATACCCCATTTCAATTTTGATAATTTTATATTTTCAATATGCTCAGACTGAATTTGTATACATCATCTTCTAGTCAGTTTGTTCAATAAAATGTAAAATATTTTTGTTGATGCAGATCCAAATGATTCAAGAAAGTAATTTTGTAAGACAATTTTAAAGTTAACATGAGATGAGAATGAGATACAAATTAGGCCTAATTGTGTCTGTATTACTTTAGTTTGGGTGCTTAGCTTGGTATTTATTGTTTTTATTTTCCGCCTTTTTCTTTGTTTTCTAGACTTCAATATTGTCGAGCGCATAGAGACCTCGTTTACTTGCGCTATATAAATCCATATATTATCATTATTATATCATTATCATATAATATAATATCAGGACCTAACAGGATTTACATAGAAAGTCCCTAAATTTTTTAGAAAAATCATATTGTTTGATTGGTAATAAAATTAATTCCAAATGTTCTCACCTCAGGTATGCCTTCAACTTCAAACAGCTCTCCATCAGTGATAACCTCCATGTACCTCTGAAATGCGTAAAAAAACAATCTTACTGATTTCATATAAAATGTACGTCTTTGTACCAACAATTAAGCGTACACATGTTACCCAGATATTACCTTAAAATAATTGAATAGGCTTTCACATGTCACGTCTTTTCCATCAATTCTTTTGAGCTCAGGCACATCTGATAAAAACAAAAGCTGTACCAATTCCCTCACCGTCTTTTTAAACCTATCAGGAATGTCTGATGATTAAAAAAATATCAAATTTAAGATCGTAAGTGCAATTACGCCATAATGATGATAGTAATAATTATCATTGTTATCGATATTGTTATTGTTATCACCATCATAATTATCCCTATTATTATCATAATTATCATAATTATTTAGTATTTCCTAAATAGCCTTTAGGACTATGTAACAAACATTTTTCCACAAAGTTGTAAAAAACTAAACATGGTTTGTTTTTTAATGACTATTTCCCTTTTTTATTTGCCACCAAAAGAACCTACATAGGAAATGTCTTGAGACTCTTGTAGGTTATCCTCGGTTCGTTTCATAAATAAGGTAACCAACCTGAACCAAGAAAAGACAGAATAAACCTAGAATAAAGTTCATTTGTTTATTGAAATTACTACAAGCAAGGCGTTAGAGATACCTTTTTACATCATTACTTACCTTTAAATTGACCCTTGCTCACACCCTCGCAAACTTCATCCCCTGGGTGAGGCATGAGAAAACACATTATTTTATCAAACACCTCATAAATAGATTTTCTTAACTGTATATTTTCTTCACTTTGCATTGGAGATATTTCCTATAAAACAATCAATCAATTAATCAAGCAATCATGAAATCAATGAGTCATTCAATCAATTAATCAATCGATAAATAGATGAATTGGTCAACAAACCAATGAATCAAGCAAATCATGATAATGGATGAATCATCAAGATGAATCATTAGATACAAGACAAACAATCAGAGTTTGAGTAAGTCTAATGTTAAATGAAATTTAATATGGAATAATTATTATTATTAATTTATATTTTTTTTTGAAAAATACATCAATATAATCAACTTCTCCAAAAATATTAAAATTAATGTTTAAAATCAATTGCCTTATTATAATCTGAACCTATTACTACTTTTGAATGATGATTACGTCTTCTAGATTTCATGATTAATACCTGCCTTTGCTACATTAGGTCATTGTGTCAAATAATAATACACTATCCTTATCGGTATGGTACCACACCTCTCATTGTGTATAATCTTTCAATACCATAATAACAAATTTGTGATAGTCAATAGACTGGTAGTTCCTAACCTGAGATTAAAATCCCATAGTTAACAATTGCAACTAACCATGCATTTCTTAAGGCGTTTCATGCCGCCAGCTTTTCCAAATGAACATTCATATTGACTTGCCCAATCTCGAATAAGAAACAGCAGTTTCTGGAAATATAATATAAAACATTAAGTAATATTATAAAATATTATTTTGTTTTTAAATTTATATACAAAAAAGAGTACACATGTACATTATTAACAAAGGAAATAGTAAAAAATGTAAATATCATCTTGTAAAATTTCCCGATATCAAATCTAAAACAATTATTATTTGATGCGTCTGCAATCTTGAAAGCCAAAACATCTATCTTTCAGAAATATTCTCCATGTATTCTTCCAAAAAACTTAAACAATGAATTTTGAAATTTAAATTATTAAATAAAGTTTTAGCTTTTAATTAAACAAAGAATTAGAGCGACGAAGTTTTTGTCGTTAATTAACTGACATGTTTCTGTAACTCTATTTGTTCTATAAAAACGTAATATAACACTCTGCTGAATTATGTAGGAACATGATGTTATAAAATCGTATCAAACTTATTTCATCAACGGAAGTTCCTTGGTCACCTGATCAACCTAGTGGAATGCGTCTAATAATATTTAGAGGCACGCCTCGTGAATATGGCAAATGATATTAATTTATTGTATAATTTATACACTTCATTTGGAATGCCATAGGATTATTTTAGTGTACTGGGAGGCCAAAAGGTGTGGTGGTAAAATTTACAGTGATTTCCTTCATCCTTCCGATTTTTGTCGATCCAATCGGCAATTTGATCTATTGCAAGGGTGGAATTGAAAGTTTGTTGGAGGGCCAAAGTGAATTTTGGATTTAACACCGAGGGTCACACCCAAAATTTTGATGGTTCCAGTGTGATTCCAAAACCTTCATTCACTGCTTTTATGCCACCTTCTTCTCATTTTTAATATTGCTTTTTACTGATGATCGGTGTTTGGCCGTAAAAACAAGGTATTTTCTTGCAAAAAGGGTTGGCAAATATAATTTTTAATTTGTCTCCGCGGGCCAAAAAAAAAGTCATTATCGGGCCGCACTTTGCCCACTCGTGGGCTATTGGAATAACCCGGAAATTTACAATTGAGTGACCAGCTGAATTGAAAAGTTCGGCTACTGGTTGATCATGAAGCTTAGATGTTTTGATAGCTGATCTATGTTGTGTCATTCTCTTACGAAGAGTGTTCTTTTGTTTGTCCGACATTTTCACCACAAATACTACAATATATGAGATAAATTACATCTTTGGTGAGTCAATTCATTGATTGCCTTATCCTTAGTATGTGGTTTGTTTGGTTGTTCTTGAATGATGGCGGAAAATGAAGCAAGGAGCATGTTTTGCATGATGAACCACTAAGATGACTGCCCAACTTATGGCTGTCGCAAGAGTCAATTTGCTTCTTAAATTTAGCTCTTACTAATAGTATTACAAAGGTTAGGTGGTCTGCGATAGGGTTCGGAGCATGCCCCAAAGAAGTGTTTGTTTTCAAAACGCCAGGAAATAACCCATGAGGCGTTTTGGACGATTCATAATTTTCTTTGATATTTCTTTAACTTTTACTTTCCATAAAAAGGAGCCGGGCGGATCGGCTCATGAGACGTTCTTTTGTCTGTAGGATGGGCATATGTTTCTGAATTATAGCCCTTAGTGGTGGTAACCTACAGTGATAGATGTGTATAAGAGACAGGAGTAATGCATGTTGAAAATCTAAAATTTGAAAGACTGACTGTTTTCTTACCTGGAAAGGCTTATTGTCATTCTTAACTGCAATTCCATACCCAACAAATAGTTGAAGAAATTGGAGGTCTGCTTCGTTGATATCGGATTTGATATTATATACCTGCAATGAAATCACCTGCAATTATGACACATTGGCATATTTTGAAAAAGCCTTTAACGCGTCAACGTTTTTGATACCTCCCTCTTTATAGTTATCTAATTTGTCAAAAAAAAACATTTAAAAAAAATAAAAATAAACAATCATAATAGCCTCTACAATTATTACGCTGTCTTCAGTCACAATTATTTTTATCTATTTTTCAATTTTTTAAAGCAATTCTATCTGCAATACAGATTAACGTAAATGTTTTAATACAAAGTGCTTTATTCACTAAGCTCCGATACTCATCGGCATCAAGAATGTTTTATCTTAACACCTGTGTTTTCCTTATAGAGCACTGTGTGCCATCTACTAATAGTTGAAATAAATAAGTGGAATAAGCTATTTAAGATATAATACCGTAAAACCTCGAATTGAAGCCCAGTGGGCTTAATCTCGAGATGAAGCCAATTTCTAATTGAAGCCTTCCCTCTTTTGCAAAATTAGCCTCGAAAAGAAGCCTACCTTGAAAAGAGGCCCATGGGCTTCTTTTCAAGATAGATAGGCTTCTTTTGGAGATACAATACATACACTGTACATTAATTTCAGGAAACAAAATAAGGTAAATGCAAGCTTGATTTATAAAAGTAGTTTAGTTGATTTAATGCCAGTTCAATACACTCCATGATACAGATTTATGTTACAGTGGCCTTATTTATTGATTTATAATACAAATTCACAAAATTTACAGCATTCATTTTGAAAAAAATCCCCCTCCTTACTTTGTAAAAGTAGACCATCTCGAAAAGAAGGCTATTTCAAAAAAGCCTATAATGCTGGCAAAAACAAAAAAAAAAAAAAACAAAAAAAAAACAAGACATATATAAGAAATTTATATAGGCTTCTACGGAAAAACCCCAAACCAGATATTGATAAACATATAGACAAATAATATGTAACCGTACCTGTATGGAGCTCAATAATGTGCTAAGTGCAAACATTGAAGCATTTAGTCTCATGGGTGTGTATTTATCTTGTGTTCCTTGAGTATCCATCAAAACGACACCGAACTACAAAAGGTATAACACATATTTATGAATGTAACAGAAGAACAATATAGTGCAACCTTGAAGCGTATTTGTTGCTCAAGATGCAAAGCTGAAGTTTCAGCATTCAAACGGCTGAATTAGTATTCAACTTTTAAAAAGCGTTTGTTTATTAATAACAATCGTAATTCTACCACAATCACCACCACCACTACTACTAATATCACTGATACTGCTACTAATGCTGCTGACAGGCGTTGGCTGGCATTGAAACCATCCATGCGGAAAGTATCGTCGCTCACATCACGAACTAACACAATTAAATTCAATTGTGTTAGTTCGTGAAATCAAAAAAGCGCGTCAAAATACGCGCTGTTGTTGTTAAGGACTTTTTGTGTGGTAAAGAATACAAAATTACT
>NW_022738461.1:13280-25686 GCF_011630105.1 Anneissia japonica
GGTAAAGAATACAAAATTGCTTGACAACCAATACGCGCTCGTTTTGACGCGCTACTGTGATTTCACGAACTAACACAATCTACTTTGATTGTGTTAGTTCGTGATGTGAGCGACGGTATAAGCATCTGAGTACGGCGCGATATGCCCTCTCCTAGAAACCAAAATAGGCTTAAAGATTCAAACCTAATATTATTTTAGCCATTCCAATTAATTGTAGCAATAAACTCGAAAAATGAATTGAATGTAAGTATAGAAGAATTTGGCTAAAAATGCTAAATTAAATAGAGAAAAAGTACAATAAAAACAATTCCTTTGAATTTTTAGCGTGGGCATGCAGTTATTCTATTATCTATAGTGTAGTTCGTATAAGTCGATGAAAACAACTATCACCAGCCATATTGGTTTCTACACTGTCGTCTTTATTTCCAAACCATCAACTTTGTAATATACCCTACATGCAATGCATAATTTGCAACCATTGACGGTCCACCACTGACTTTTACTAAAATGTTTACTGGCATGCATGTGTTTTGCCAATATGCATTTAATTCTAATTGAGCCATAATGGAAATAATTGGTTACAGAATATTGCTTGTGTGATAAAAAAATTGTAGTTTTTTATTTATTTTTTAATAATTTCAAGGTTTTATTTTTGTATATATTTAGTTTTTGCGCGATGAAATAGAGTGGTAAAAACCCACTCTGCTAAATGACTTCTGTTACCAATCCCCAAACCATCTAATTTTATTTTAAAGCATAAAACTGGTTTCTTTCTATGCAAAGATTGGATGTCAAGCTTTACCGGTGATCCCACAATCGCTGCTATTGATGTTAACGACTGAATTTTATGTGGCATTGAGGAAAACCATGTTTTCAAAACCTGGCAGAGTTTGAAAACCCCCAAGCTTGCAACCACTGCATCAATGACTCAAAAAAGTTTTATGTTGATAAGATCCATGATTATCTGTAATTCCAACCTCAATATATTTTGCCTTTGGTAAAATCTAATTCTGCAAACTGTTGTCGTTCCACCTTTCCATCCTTTAGAATCCTGGTGGTCCCATATCTACTGGCCCTCTTTCAAAAGCAAACACATTTGGCAAGCAGCTCGCATCAAACCCAACTTAAGATGACGAAAGTAGGGACCCTTTTGAGTACCCTTATTCTATGAATATTATTAACTAACAAAATTCGTAACCCGTAAAGTTTGTAAATCACTTAAAAACTAAGAAATCTAATTGAACCGACAATGTTCCTGTCATTGTTTTTACTCAATGTGCCTCAGAACTTGCACCTGTTATTCTTTTTTCTTTTTTTAAAAATTATTATTAACGTCTTAAAATCAAGAAATGTTTTTCATTTTGGTGCTGAAAAACAAAAATTCTTGATAAACTAACTCTCATATTCCACCGGTGCCTTCCGTTCTTCGTGGACATTTTCACATGTCATCCCGATTCTCGAGAAGGGTGATACGTCTATACGAAACTTCCGCCCCATAGCCTTAACACATCACAGATTTCCAAGTTCATGGAGTCCATCATCACCGATCAACTCTTGTCGCATCCGGAGCTGAACTATCTTCTCTCTAACCATTATTATCTTCTTTCCACCATTAAAATGGATAGAACTGCACCTTGAAATAATTATCTGATTCCATCAGCTTGGAATAATATGTCTAAATAATATTAACTTAAACTGGAAGGCGCATATTGTAGATATTGCAAAAAGTGCCTCTCAGATGATTGGTCTCTCCTTTTCCCGCTCCAATATCTGGGGTGGTTCTCCACCGTCTGTTTGCTGTTCTAAATAAAGTGTAGTCCAAATAAATCAGGTTTATTATGAATGAATCTCTCACTCTATTCAAACGCTTTCTTATCGCTGAAATCTGGCTGCTCTTTCCATGTTCTACCGTTACTCCTTTAAAAAATGCTCTGATGACCTAAAATCTATCATCTGTCATGTCTCTATTATTTCTTCCTGCTCTGTGACCCGGTCAATTTGCACAAACCGTAAGTACACAGTTGTTTTCTCTCTTTGTTTGCATTGCCTTCCACTTACGCTCCTTCATATTCCAAACTTTGATTCTCTGAAATTCCTTTTCTTTATTTAAGCTAAAAAATCTCATTAACAAGCTCCATCTAACGTACCTCTCTACCCTAATTCTAATGGCTTCTTTGCAGGGCCTCTATCATAGGTTTCCCTTCATCATGTGTCCTCTAATTATAAAACTCACTTGTCTATCAGCTGGTCCAGTAATAAAAACTTTACTCCACATCCAGATGCCAGTGGTTACTCTATCAGAACCACCTTCCCAAACAAATCCATTTAGTGTACTTTCCTGGTCATCCATCCAGGTTGGCGAGCACTGTGAAATACATTTACGTCATAGAGAAATTTTATCAGAATGATACATAATGCAAACATTTAATTTAATGTGTTCCTTAAAATTGAAATAAAGAGGCTCTATTAAAGTATAGCTAGCTTGAGTTTGACATTTAATGGGCCGATGACAGTAATGCACATTTCTGCCTTTTAAGCTGAAAAAGTAGATTAGTTGCGAGTAAATCTTATTTTGTATCCTGTACACATTGCTTATACAGTGATACATTTGATTGTCACATATATTTCGTCTCTTCTTCATCGAGTGGATGACTTAACCCGTATCGCCTCTATACTTACATTGTGGGAGAAGTATTTGATAAACAAGTTGAGTAAAAATGACTTTCCAGCACGAGACACCCCAGCAACTGACAAAACCACCACTGGAATATCTTTCAACCTGGGTTGCATCAAGATACTTTCTAGTCTGTCTTCATACAGTTCAAGTTGCTTATTTTTAACCTCCACTATTTGTACTGGATGCCCATCCACACAGCCTGTAAGCATAACAGTACATGATGATGTTATGTGCAGTGATGGCGCCAGGACTTCTCCAAGACGGGGTGGGGGTCAGCTTTCCCCGATCGGGGGTAAATGGCCTAATTGATTATACCTGAATTTTAGTAATTTTACATTTTATTTAACATTCTAATATTATATAAATTATTAACGTGTACGTATTTCACTTAGCATATTTAATGAGATTAACTCATAAATCGCAGCGTAATTTTGCTATGGGCGTGGTGTGTGACTACTCAAAAGAGGCGCTTATAGTAGCTACATGTTCACATCATTCCACAACGACAGGGGTTGAAATGAAGCACAGCATCGGAGTAACCCGCTAATCTTCCGAAATATCAAAGGGATCTTTAAAGTGCAGACGGCGAGCCAGTTGTGTACACTGGAAGTCCTTATCCGAGTAGACCTGGTTCTTCCAACCGAAATCTAGGAGAGGAGCGGTTTCAACCAGCACCCATGTTAATAATGATGTAGTTTGGCACCCTTGATACCGCTCGGCCTCTCGACTTGCCAAGGTCACGAAGAATGCGAGGAGGTGAAGAGGTAGACTTAAAACCTTCTAAATTTATTTATTTATTTTCATTTATTTATTTATTTTTTTGTTTGTTTATTTGATTTATTTGTTTGTTTGTTTGTTTGTTCAGGTTTAAAACATCAAAACATCAAATTCTAAACCAGCAGCAAGAGCTAAAGCGGTTGGATTACATTATCAATTTTTTTTCAATACATAATTTAAAAACACTGGCAAAGGCCATCATCCATTGAGAAAAAAAAAGGATCTTACAAAAAAAATTACAATATTTTATATTTAATAATTCGATTGAAATATTTCAGCACTTGTTGGGCCATCATGTGAGGCAACCCTGGTCCAGGCAACGAAGGAAATTAATTATTAAGGACATGGAAAAGCGTCTCTGTTTCTACGTGAACCGCAGTTTTCAGTAATGTTTAACCCCATTATGTATCCTGTTAGATACTAAGTGTATCGCACCCACCCTACCACCCTCCGTTAGACATATAATTTATGACACCCTTAATCATAAACTGCAGCGTACCACAATGGCAGATACTAGTCTTTGGCTTACGTAATTCATTGTACTTTATTGTTTCAGAGTCGCAAGTAATTCTGACGGCAGTGGGGAGGAGAGAGACATTTATAAGAGAAAGTAGAAGTTAGAGTAGGGGCAGAGAAAAAAAAACAACTTTAATTTAAAATATAACGCAAGCTTTAGCCATCAGTTGAAGCTAGTGTATTAAAAAAAATTATAACTAAATACCACGATAGAGTGACACTAATAATATTCAGTGTGATGAAACAGTAAAGTGTACAAGTCTAAAATGTCAGCGGTTAGTACAGCTTATTACGTACTAAACTAATACATATTTCGATCTTCTTGGAATACTGTTGATGTGGTAAATTTTGTTTAGTTAATAATCGATGTTTAATAAATAGGAACGTGGATCTAATGAAATTAAACCAGCAGACATGCATTACATAATTATGATTCTTACCAGACTTGCATACAAAATCACTTTTGCCATTTTTCTAAAAAAAAAAGAAGGAACAAATTTTTTTTGTTAAAAGAAACGCTATTTACTTCTAATGCCAATCATATAAGTCGTATTATTCAAAAACTTCGCAATTCTTAATAATAAAAAATAATGAGAACAACATAATAAGTAGGCCCACAAAATATTTCACATTTTCAACAAGATGAATAGTTCAATAACCTGATTTGTTTTTTAATTTCAAATAATAATTGAATACCATGACAATTCATTGGGGACTGGGCCGGCTTTAGTTTGTTTTCTTTTTTTATCAAGTAAACCCTTAACACTAAACATAATAGATATCTCTCCTAAAGCCACCACCACCACCACCGCCACCGCAACCACTGCCGCTGCCACTGCCGCTGCTACTGCTGCTGCTACTGCAACTGCTACTGCTACTCAAAAACACCTCAGACGTCATTTCCCGACGTCTAGAAAGCAAAAATGTCCAGACCACGTAGGGTAGTCTCGTCTCATCTGTGGATCCGCCCCACTGGCTGCTGCTGGGGATGTTACTACTACTACTACTACTGCTACTACTGCTACTACTGCTACTACTGCTAAAACTGCTACTGCTGCTACTGCTACTGCTACTGCTACTGCTACTACTACTACTACTACTACTACTACTTCTTCTTTTATGTTACAGTTAGAAGACATCAAATTCCAATATACAGGTTGGGAAAAATAATTTGATACAAAATGAACATATTAACACTAATTTTTATTCAGAAAAATACAATAATAATTAATTTAGTACAATTCAACTGAAACCTCTCTTGCATTGACCTACCTTGGCTACTGTTGTGATTTCAGTTACTGATGCCATTGCGCCACTTCTACCTCTGTTCCCACTGTCGTTGCCACCACCGAGATGCAAATACTCTCGACATGGCTGCTAAAGTTACACATTGGTATACAATAAGAATTGCAACATAAATTTACACATTTCCAAGATTAGATAACATAATCAGGTATAAGAAAAAAAAATAATCTAGCAAAACAGTTATTCGAAATATTCTTACCTCTATTTGTGATGTAATTTCAAACTTGACTTTATTGACAGACTCCGCATATAACTGAAATATAGATAAATAGTTATAGTTGCAATATAGTTTGTACATTTTGTTGTATTTTGTAATCGTGTTGCCGCAATAATACCTTTAAAATCATACCTGAAAATACTTAAGTAATCCTGCACATGTAACGTCGACGCCATCAATCTCTTTAGCTTCCGATATTTCTGATGAAAACAAAATCTTTAACAAGTTCTTCATCTGAACTAGGAATCTTCCAGTAATGTCTGAAAATGGTTGACCATAATATGAAAATGTAAGTCTGGTTAATTTAAGGGCAACGTCGTTCTATAAAAGACAGATAATAATTACTATTATCTTCAAAGTAGAAAAGCAAGAATATATTTAGTAACTATACTAATGCTTGGCTGTCTCCAACAATCTTAAATAAAAAGCGCATAACGCGCAGGTCATTGTGCCGAATTGCATATGGGCGTGGTCTGTGACTCCTATATTATTAGCCAAGCGCCCCCCCCCCCGGCGCCCCCCCATTCGAAAACTTCGAAGCAAAAAAAAATAGGCTAGGCTTATGCTTATGCTTGTGCTGTCACGGTTAACGTGTATTCGGGAATCTAAGAAGCAATATTTTCAGTGGGCGTGGCCACCGAAAATAAATTCCACGCCCCCTCATATTTTGGTCCATGCCCCCTCATATTTTGGTCCGCCCCCCCACCAGCCCCCCATTGTAATACTGCTAGATACGCCACTGGCCAAGAGGCCATAGTAACTTCATGTTGACATCATTTTACAGTCAGAGGCTGAAATAAACCAGAGGATCGTGATAACACTTACTCTCCGCGTTCTTTGAAGGGAACAAGAGCCCGATGCACTTGACATCCGTTTTTATATCCTAGGAAAAATCGACTGATTCTGCTCTACCGAACCCTGCGAGAGGAGCGTCTCGAAATAAAGTGCGATATTGAGGTTGTAATTGCTGTGCCCTTGCCTTACTTCTGGGCCACTCGACTGTTTTTAATGGACATATGTATTTTTATTTATTTGTCCATCAGCATGACGATGTGGGTTTCGGCCCGTTGCCACCCTGGCAAGTTGCCACCCGGCATTTTGCCACCGGTCCGTTGCCAGTCCGCCTTTTGCCATTCTAGGCCATTTGCCATTCTAGGCCTGTTGCCACCCGGCCTTTTGCCACCCAATCTATTAAATCTGTTAGTTTTATTCTATTCTTGTTCGCAGACCCAGGAATAACCTCCACTGTGAGAGATCAACGGAGATCCAAGTGGTAATATAAAAAAACTCATAAAGCACACCTTTCTTTTAAAGAGCAGCTTCATAATCGCATTATTGTATAATAATCGCGTTTACCATTTTTATTGGTTGCTTTTTAACGTGTTTACAGTGCTGTGATCATTGTTAAAATGCGCTTAAAGTTTTAGTTTTAGTTTTTATTTGGAATGACTTACGTGGCACAGTGGCACATATCCAAAATGATGGTGCATCCAAAAGAAAAAAATCAACAGAAAATTTAAAAGAAGAAAAAAACTTTACGGAACTACAAAATCATTACGGAACTGGAGGTTAATAGTAATAATAATGATAATAATAGTGATTTAATAATAATAATAATAATAATAATAATAATAATAATCGTAATAATAATGGTGGTGATGATGATGATAATAATAATAATTATACTTTCTTAAAATTAAACATAAAATTCTATTATATTTTCAAACCTTTAACGTCACAAATGGAAGTATCCCAAGCATCCTCTACTGGGCGAGGCATAAGGAAACACTTAATTTTTTCAAACACCTGATGAATGGATTTTTTTAGGTCTTGGTTTTTGTCCTGTTTTCAAAGATAAATATACGTAATTCTGCTGAAAAAATAAACATTAAACGAAAATTCTTTCCTAAAGATGAAAAATGTATTTTTTTTTTTTGCAATTTTAACCCAATATTTTGCTTTTACAAGACAAACAACTAAGTGCGAATTCATGTATTTCCTAAAATCAGATCTACCTTAAGATTACAAGTTTGAAGCATCAACTGTGACTAACCATGCATTTTGTAAGGAGTTTGATTCCACCATCTTTGCCAAAGTTGCACTCATGTTGATTCTGCCAATCCCGAATAAGAAATATCAGGGACTGGAAAAATAATGCATTTATAAAACTGTCGGAACAATATTATACTTTAAGAAAAAGTATAAAGGCTTACATCATGAAAAAACAAGAAAATAACAATAAACCCTGCAGGTACCAATAATCTTCGTTTGCACATACATTTATGATGGTAAAGTACATGTTGAATCTAATGTGTAAGCGACAAATGTTATGCTACTCTTGTTTTTATTGTTTGTTGCTACTACTGTGCATTTAAAAAAAAAACTTTAACTGCTAGCGTATAGTTTTATTTAAGTACTTTACATTTGATATCTATTCTTATATATAATTATATATTTTTTACTTCTAATTTGATTTCTAAATCGTAATTTACTGCTTATATATTTCATATTTTTAAAACGATTTTTATAAATGTTATTGAATCATCATACTATTATGGCACTCACAACCTCACGAGTCTACCTAATATAACTAGTTTTGCATTAATAACACATTTTAATAAGATGCGTTAAAGAAATTGTTAATATTCTAGTTGGCTTCGTAATTAATGGATACAGAACAGAACTGAAACAATTATTAATGAAACATTGTGTTTCCTAACTACTCACATGTTTAAAAAGGTCTATATTCCATTCACCACAAATGGGCAATTGTTTTCCATAATTTTACAAAATTAGAGAAGTGAGCAATAGGTATATTTTGATGTACAGATAATATTTGTCTATCTTTCGACAAATCGATTTATTTAAAGATTTTTATAACTTCAAAACATACAATAGGTCTATAAAAATGAAGAATCAAATTGTAAGTTAAAAATTGTCTCGGAATGATCCCTTAATATTTACATATCCCTTATATCTGTCTCTTATACACATCTCGATTACATTTTGAGTTGAATTAAAGATTTTATAGTGATGGCATGAGTTTTATAATTCATTTTATTTTGTTGAAGAATAAGGACGGTTACTATACTTTGATAATGGTTGATCCAGACGCTCCTAGCCCAAGCCACACAGTCAATCACTATTGGTTACATTGGCTGGTATCATCAATAGACGTGAGTTGTTCATGTTGATAATGATCAGGGCCTGTCTCTTATACACATCTAGATGTGTATAAGAGACAGATTGTAATGTTCATAACTTCATTAAAAAATATATATAAATTAGAGAAGAGATCAATAAAAATAAATCTATTATTATAGATAATGTGGAATGTATGTCTATCAAGTCGATTTAAAAAAAAGAAAAAAAAAAACTAAATATGTTCTTCTAACTTGAAGAGGCTTCTTGTCTCCTTTAACTGCGGTTCCATATCTAACAACTTGCTGAAGGAATTGCAGATCTGCATCGTTAATATTGGATTTCAAATTATAAATCTGCAATGAAATATTCAATTCTTGTTATATTGTTAAAAATAGGAAATACGGAGCATAAATGATTCATTGCATTTAACATTTACAAACAATTATAAAAATATATAAAAAGACAGTTTTAAAACATTAGGTTATGTTGCAAATTACCGTGGTAGAAGCAATAAGTTGATAAGGTATAAAACATGATAAAAGGAGAAAAACTAAAATGCTAAAATCATTGAGATTTAATTAAAATTATACCAAACATGAATTCCGATGATTGAGAATGCTAATTTTTATGTATGCGCGTTGGCGTCTGTGAGGTAATGTTCAAGCACGCTTCTTGTGCTGAAGACCCAGTTAAAATCCGGCTGGCGTCGGACTTTAACTGTTCGGCTGCTCGAATAACCCTTGTGATGCACATAAAATGTAATGGGTTTGTTCATCAATTTAAATTTATATAGTGTGCATAAAAAGTTTATTGAACGTTTATACACATACAAGTAGGCAATCATACCTGTACAGAACTTAATAACGTGCTAAGAGCAAATAATAGTGCATTCTCATTTGTCGTTGAGTATGGATCAGGAGTTCCTTGGGTGTCCATCAGTAAGACTCCAAACTAAATATTACAAAATTTTATAACAAAAAATGCATTAAGATATAGAGAAAATAAAAGAGATCATAGTAACCAACGGGATTAATTCTAGAAGCGCTCTCTTAAAATTATATATAACAATTTTTTTTGTACAATGAAGGTCTAAAGCTGATTTTACTACGCCAGAAGAGAAAAGAATTAACCTGTGCAGGGGATATAGCAAAGTGAAACAACCAAACCATTCCCTATATCTCTTGTTAATACTGTTCCTAAACCTTATAACCTTTGTAAGAAAAGACAATATGAGTTACCATTAGTCAAAACTAAACGATCCAAGAACTTCATTCCAAATTTTGGTGTTCTTTATGAATGGTAAAATATCCTTAGCATGATATGTGACAACAGTGCTCTGCTTTCGTTGGCTCACCAGTTATCTTCTTGATGTTTATATTTTCTTTAATTTTTAAACTTTTAGTGTCCGGTTATATGTATCTGTTTTCTTTCTTGATTTTTACAACCCCTTTTGACTGTGTTATACACTTTTGCTTCGTAGGTATTTGTGCAGTTTTTTGCGTAATATTTTTTCTGAATTTCAATGTTCCTATTTATTGTTTCTTATTGTGTTATCCACTGTAAATTTTTATTCAATTGAATTGAATTGAGAAACCCTCTCAATTGTTTTAATTGTGTTAAAAATTCGAGTAAAGACAAAATGTTTGTTACGATTTACCGCCCAGACACATGCAAAATTTTGGCAGAAATGTATTGTAGCACTATCCTTTTAAGTGTCTTACCATTAAGCAGTTATAAAGACAATGAATCAAGTTGCCTGCTGAAACATGGCTCAAAACGTGTTTTATTTATTACCAGAGCAGTGGATGCAAATTTTGTACATCCAAAACGAACAGTTTTGTACAATGGCTGTATACTAACTGGCTGAAGACTGAAAACCACGTGGTGGTTGCGACATCCATAATATTGAATCCGTGTGTGTGTGGTTAAAGTGTACTCTAAGGCCCCAGAAATTGTTAAGCCGGGCACTTACTGCGATCGATGTTGGTCGGCTGACTCGATTCTATCGCTGATCTCTACTATAATAGAAGGATTGCTCATCGGCCAATCATTGTACAGAAAACGACGCCATGTTTGTGGGCCTAAGTGACTTACCAGTTTCTTTTAGCATTTGTGTAAACCATTTTTAATAATAACGATTTTTGCAGTATTTTCCAATAATAAATTTAAATTTAACAAAACCAGGTAATGAGCAATCCAGATATTATAGTAGAGATCAGTGGAATATATGAAGAACATGTAGTGATTCTAACCATTTCATGTTAATTACATTATGAATATTCCAATGATTCGCTTGCCTGTTCCCACTGCTGACCGCGCGCGAAAACTCGAAATGGCGGGTGGCAACAGAGAAGTGATGATGAAACTGATTTTGTTATCGCAATGATAGACGGAGGAAAAGGGCTGTGAGATGAGGGTTAACATTCCTCAGAACTTCATAATGATTCAAAAGTGTGATTAATATAAACATAGTTTTTTTTTTAGTTCATATTTATTTTCAAGGCCTAGAGCTAGGCCTCCTAAGGGTAGATAGTTGGCCTAGCCATAACCTACCCTACTCTACTGTAATCTCAGGTAGTATCAGGCCTAATACTGGTAGAAAGAGGAGATAACTCAACTCTGCAAATCCTTTTTCCACGCATTGTCAGTTTTTTTTTGCTCCCTTGTCACAGACCTAAACAACTAGGGTACATTCCACAGAGTTGCATTAAATGGACTCGTCGGTCATCGTGCGCACATCTGTACATTAGTTTTAATAATGGTCGGGACTTTATAGTTAACCTTTGACATAAATTGAATCTAAGCCTTGCGATTGGTCCATCGGTCGCGAATTCGCTCGCGAATCCGAAAAAGTTGGTCTTGGATCAACTCTTGTGAATTCGCAGGCAAAGCCGCCGCGACCACCACGCGTACCGCGTCGAAGTTCGAATATTGGGCGTTCGCCTGTTGACTACACATTCGTTTGCATGTTCACATTGGAAACGCCAGTCGCGTCTTTGATTCAGCAGCGCGCGCCACATTTCGACGCGAAATTCGCTTGATCGCCTTCAGTGGGAACCAGCCTTAGGACTAACGATCTGTTTAGACTGCGACCGACAATCAGCAGACGCCGTCACGTCGTCTAACTCTCACAGGGTACTGAATTGGATTTGTCGCAGTGAGTGTCGGGCTTTAAGGCTTCACACGTATAAGAGAGTTTTGAACTACTGTATAATGTCAACATACCTTTGTACCGTCAGATCCATAAATGTAAAACACTTTACTCCACATCCAAATTCCAGATGTTCCCTTATTATCACTCCAATCAAATCGGTCTACTTTGCCCTCTTTATCATCCATCCAGTTGTCTGAACACTGCTTGGTCACAGCATAAGAAAAGTTGGTTACTAAATTACCTTCACTTTTAGTATTTACAATGTTAACTAAGCTTTAAAATCACCTTTTTGATAAATGGTAACCCCTTATAGTCTACGAGCAGCAGATCTTAAATATAGACATACCCGGCAATTTCTCATAACAAGCTAAATTTCTCAGGATAGATCCATAAATATGAGTATAATAACAGGGTGCGTACCTTTGGTGCGAAGGGTCTTTGGTGAGAAGGTCCTAATTTTAGTGACCTGGTTTTCCAGGAATGTATGCTATACAAATATTGAACCGTTTATCACGTCTAAGTGCTTTGCTAGCCTATAATTCAGAGACCTTTTCTTGACCACTGAAATCTAGGATGAGTTTCTGCTTCTGGAGTGACTCTTTAGTTTACATGATAC
>NW_022738461.1:31446-40795 GCF_011630105.1 Anneissia japonica
CATTTATACTACCCGACTGTTCTCTATTATTTATATAATCTTTGAATAAAGCCCTGTATTTTAACTTACTTATTAAATATCATGTTTTACCGTATCGAATGCTTTCTAAAATTCCAAAACCTATAATATTACCATTATATTTCCTTCGACAGTTCTGTGTTAAGTCTGTAATAGCAAGTTTTGTGCTATATTTCTCTCTAAAACCATATTGATGGGGTTATGATAAATTGGTTATTGATTGCTTTTTTCAAAAACTTTTATAAATTGAAGTAAGAATGAGACTGACCTATACTTCCTTGGGTCAGATGGTGAAATAAAAATCAATTACACACAAATCCATTAATCATTTACAAATTATAAAATTCACCTAAAATTGCATAAACTGAGAAACATTTTCTCACACGTGATTGAACCTAGCATTCCATATAGTATAACTACTAGCTAGGGCAATTTCACTTAGCTTACTCATAATTTTGCTGAATTTTTCTCCATTTATTTTTAACATACGTTTATTCAACTTTCATTTTCAGGGCATATAAGCCCTCTCCTTCCAATTTCAATGCACACTAATTTACAGCTGTAACTTTTTCTGCTAATATCTCTAAAAATAGTTCATTATTTTTATTGCATTTTCTTTCGTGTGCTTTAGCAATTTTAGGTTCAAAAGGGACTGTTAATTCGCAGAGCTATTTTCTTTAACAAGTTTAAGTACTTCATTGATTATGCAGTCTTGCTGCCATGTATGTCAACTGTTCCAATGGCAGATATTTCATGCATGGTGTAATGTTTCTTTACTCCCACATAATTTACAAAGATCAGACGACCTCTTTCCCCACTTTCGTAATTTACTGGTGGTTGGAAGGAAGCCGATAGACGCCCTGATGGCGAAACTAAATACCCCTTTTTATAGGTTATACATTACTGATCTCCAGGTAAGATCCCACTTATTTAGAGCAAGCAGCTTAAGGAGCTGTTTTTGCTGAACAAGTGGCCCAATATAGTTACTCCAGAACTTTGTTCGATCGTCTTCGATAACGTCTTTGTCCACGGGTTTAAGTTTGTGCCAACATGTATCATTAGATTTTTCCATCGCCTCAGTATACACATTTTCTACTGGTTTGAACCATCTTTTTCATTTTTCGTCTCCATTCAGATTCCGTATTAAGTTTAGATTGCAGTGCATGAGTTACCCGACAGTCAGCTTTTGTCGTGGATTTAGCGAAAGCAAGGGAATACAATTCCTGTCTCTTATACACATCTTTGATTAGTGCACATGTGATTATCAACATTTAATCATACTGAGTGTGAATTTAAATGTTAGTTTAGTACTGACGTGTGATCAGAGATCACTGTAATTACATAAAGAATTACATATATTGAGATTCAGTGGTTTTGTAATAGATGAATAAATATATTTTGAGACATATCTTCTTCATTGACTATTTACTGAACAGTCTCTACTAATCAAACGCACCAATTGTTTGCCCGTGTTCGCATAGGTGACAGTTCTTATCTTTAAAAAATATGTTAAATTAAAAGGAAAAATACGATAACGTACTTTTTCAGGAAAGATTTTGCAATTTCTCATTTTTTAAACAAATGCACCTTATTCTCAATTACATTACATAATTCACATATTTCTATTTGTTTTATTTTCCAAAGTACACGTTTTTTTTTATATGTTGTACTGTATGTAACAATTTGAAATTAAACTTTTCTCCCTTTGATCCTTAAAATATTTGATAGCCAAACATTTTCCCATTCAATCTGCACATGATATTCATTATACCATTTAATTTCCGAACAAACTTAAAAATATTCAACCTGTACCAAGAAAGAAAAAATACTTTTCAATTGATTACATATTCCTCTTTTAGATCTTGGTGGGTAAAATAATTGCATTATAATCTCAGAGCTATTAGTTTGAATCCTGTATCTCTTAATACGATGTTGGTTGAGAATGTCTCACGACTAGAAATATCTACGTGGTGTACCGCAAGCATTAATATGTATTATTACTTCGCCATGCAAACCTTAAAATAATAACTTTTCTGATGAAGGAATAAAACTACTTAATTTGTAAAGTACGCCTGCCTTAGATATAGAGCTAATACTTTTATTAATAATTGTTAATTGAAGTTCATTTGATTCAATTCCATTTATACTACCCGACTGTTCTCTATTATTTATATAATCTTTGAATAAAGCCCTGTATTTTAACTTACTTATTAAATATCATGTTTTACCGTATCGAATGCTTTCTAAAATTCCAAAACCTATAATATTACCATTATATTTCCTTCGACAGTTCTGTGTTAAGTCTGTAATAGCAAGTTTTGTGCTATATTTCTCTCTAAAACCATATTGATGGGGTTATGATAAATTGGTTATTGATTGCTTTTTTCAAAAACTTTTATAAATTGAAGTAAGAATGAGACTGACCTATACTTCCTTGGGAATTTGCAGCTAGACTTATTTATTTGGTCCACTCCTATTAAAATATGTTACTTCTTCGGTTGTACCATAAAGAAATAAGGAATTTGGATACGTGTTAGGTAAGTGTATGATGTGGTTTCAGCAGGCCTATCAGTAATCTCTTTGCCCATTGAAACAAAGTAATTAGTAATACAATTAATTATGACTGATTGACTAGTGTGGGTAGAGTCAGTGGTGGGGCCAGCGGGAGGGGCGGCAGGGGAATGTGACCCACCTCCGTCGGGCAGGGTTGTTCGACAAATGACTTTAGGTCGTCGGATAAAAAAAAAAGAAATAAACAAATTTCCTATCTGAATAACGTTATTTTGATTGCAATTTCATAATATTTGGTCTAAAAGCACATTTTGGACCACACTAAGCCATAAACATACTCCCTGTGAACGCTACCAGTGATGACCGGCTACCGGACTGTCGATCGGGCTTTGTCGGTCTTTTGGACACGTCGGACACATCGGAACACTTGACGGAAAATTTCTGGCGCCACCACTGGGTACAGTGATATGTTGTATAAACATGTCAATAAGGCTAATAGTGTCACTTGAATAGATATTATTTACAATAATATTAAAATCTTCAAGCAGAATACATTCCGTACATTTTTGTTTAATATTTCCGATTGATAATTCGAGACTTTCTAATTAATTCATTTATTTTTTTTTATTACAGGATATAAATTCAGACAAGATGTAACAAAAATGATAAAAGCTTAAGCTACAGCACAGAATACATTTCATTTTGTTAAAATAAATTGACAAAGATAACAAGGTAAGGTAATGCAATCAAAGATACAAGTCTTAATAAAATATTAGTTAAAAAAAGAAAGAAATATAAACAGATTAGCCATACCATTATACACAAGGATACTAATATATTATATTAGTAATTTATTTGACATTCTACTTTTACATCAGTGGCAGCACACAAGCAAGTGGCGTAGTTAAACTTAAGCTAATGAATGAAAATGAAAACAACAAGAAGGATAAGAGTTATATTCTTATAGTTTAATTTGAAATTAAAATAACTGGTATATTCTTTTAATATATGCGGTAGTGTATTCCACACATTTGCACCAGCATACCTGTGTACAATTTACTTTTGGAGATACAATGCTAAGTGAATCTGTCTGCAGTTCTTGGGTTATACCCATGTTTCAACTACAATTTCTATTTCATTACACATGAGGTGCAGTGCCGTTAAAACATTTAAACATGCAATATTATAGTCCCGTCGATTTTTAAATATTTTCCCAATAAATGTTTGATTATTTCCTCTCCATGAAATGCCATAATCAATACATGGCTGTATTGTAGTTAAGTATAATTGATTTAACACATTTTTGTTCAAAGTGAATGCAAGTTTTGAGTAATTTAACTTAGAGCTAACTGATTTTGTTACGTCCTAGGTATCGTATGTGTTGGACATTTTTGAAAAACTGATCTCCAAGATGAATATTAAAATTATTATTAATTATTATTAATTATAAGCATACTTTTAGTTTTTTCAACGTTAATTTTTAATTTTTTTTTGTATACCATTCTTGAATATTATCCATTAATGTTGAAGGTTATCACTATTTCAGGAATAGTTTTTCGTGAAGCATAAACAACAACATCGTCCGCATATATACAACATGAACCATTTTTCTACAGATTGTGATATATCAAGAACAAGACAGGATCAAAACCTTCGGGTATTCCGATTTCAATATCCTTTTCTTTGATATTGTATCCCAATATTTAACTACTTTCTTTTACTCAGGTAGTTCCAATCATGTCATGATCATTTGGAGAGTCAATCCAGTCATCAATTACGATGTGTAAACAAGTAATTGTTGAGTGATCTTTTCTAAATGCATATTGGTCAACATTTATCAAATTTCACTTGTTTAAATAATCTGTTAGTTGATTCTGTATTACTATTTCTAATATCTTTGACACTTGACAATTTACTGATATTGGCCTATATTTACTTAATTCTTTTTTGTGGCCTTTTCCTTTTATACACTGGGGTAATTCTCGCAATCTTCCAATCCTCTGGAATCTCTCCATTTATTAACAACATATTATATATATATCTTACATAGTAAATCGGATACATAAGCTGATGAAATTTTTAACAGTTTGTCATCAAAATCAAAGAGGTAATTGTTATTACTCTCAGATAGATCGATAAGTGCTTTTTCAACTTCTTGTTTTTTAATTTTCTTAAACGAAAAAACATAATCTGCATTCAGGATTTTCCAGTTAGTTTTTGGGTTATCAAATAATTCCGATATTTTCTTTCAAATATTTGTACAATATTTATTAAAATGGTTACAGTCGATATTTGGATTAGTAATATTTTTGTTTATATTTTTACCGGTGAGTTTAATCCTCATCTCATTCCATAATTTCTTGAGATCAATTTTTTTGTGTTTTCGTTCAATATTAGCAAAATAGGCTGCCTTTTAATTCGTTAATTTACTAGTTACGTTATTTCTCAATCTTTTATACGCCTGTAAGTGTCTTTTGTTTTGTGTTTATCTGACAGTTTCTTTGCATGATCTCTTTGGTGATAATCTGCTTTTAACCCTCATTGTTCTATAGGGAGTATGCCTATTTCTTATATGTCTAGGAAGGAATCTTTCCATTTCTTCCATACAGATTCTGTACTATCGTTTGCAGTATTATTTAGTTCATATAGTACCTTGTTTTCAAGTAATGCTTGACGATTCCTGCATGGAAGTCTTTAAAATGTCGATATTTAATTGTTTCATATTGACAATCTTTATCTTTATATTCTATCATTGAGTGCATGGTGTTTAGAGATTGAAGATAAACTTAAATCGATACAAGTTGCTGGCGTCTGTGTGATTATTGTATTTTCTTTAACTATATAATTAAGTAATTTCAAACATATTCTCTCGTCTATTTATTGGCTTTTTATGAAGATTTATATCACGTTTATAATCAACATTAAAGTCTTCTAACAAACTGAGTTCATTGTAAGCCTTTTCCAGCATATTAGTTATCTTATCAAAATATACAATATTGGGATTCGGGGGTTGATATATACATGGTATATTTTTGTTTCATTTATCATTTATTTCAATCCATGCCGCATAAAAAGTTTATATTGAATTCATCTCTGTGCATAAATTGTTACTCTTCTACTATCACATTTGTTTGTGAGAATTAAATCAAGGTAATTTCTTGCCAATGTGTATCATCATCACCCTCATCATCATCATCGTCATTGTCACCATTATTAGCAGCAACACCTTTAACAATAGGGCTATAGTTAGATACATTCCTAATATACATATATGTCATAGGCATATACATATTTGGATAAATATTATTGTAATTACTGTCATATGGTTTAGCTATATTAAATTGTTTTAAAGGGCTAGGAGCATTTTCGGCACGTTCGTCTTGGCCAGTTTTTCACAAACGATCTCTGTGTCCATTGCTGCAGTGTTTATTGAAAGTATAGCATATTATAGGCTTGCCATACATACGACTGTCCTTCATATGGTTGATTTCTCCACAATAGTAGCATCCTCTTAATTTTCCAATAGGCTTATATTTGTTTCCATCACGGTGACGTATTGCGTTTATTGAAGTTTCTACTGGTTAATAAGCAGCGTTCGGGCCTGTATAATTTTTTATTTGGTTGGTGGTGTTGATTTCGTCTTGTTGATTTGTTTCCATTTTCTACAGATAAATTGCGTATATTCTTTATGATCCGTATATGCTTATCATAGTTCGTAAGTAATCGTTTAATTCCCAGCTTAGTTAAGTGTAACCCATCAGGCAACAATGTTGTAGTGTCTATGGAGTCATCCCGCATTTTGAAATTATTATCGTTATCTATAAAAACACTTTGTGTGTTGCAATATTCCTGAGTTTGGTATTGAGTGTATGAACATGATATCATCAGATGGTGGTCAAATACTGAAGTAGATATCGCACCTGCGTATTAGTAGCCTACATTTGGTTGCATCTATAATTTCAGTATAAACGTGTTCGGCTAGCTCGCTATCTACAGAGGAACCAGAATCATTAGTACTCCCTTGTAAAATGATAGATGTAAAATTGTCAACCCCCAGTTCTAGTATGCGTGATTGAATATCAAGTACGTTTTTACTACGCAGATATTTGACCGTCGCTTGTTCCAATCCCCTTTCACTGATACCTCTCAACAGAGAATGTCCTATAATCCCTGGGAAATTTCTTTTAAAGTTCAGTCTTATTCATCAGTTCCCTATCTATAGGGCCTATGTGTTGGTTCCTTATCTGTATATTGGTACGGCCTTATTTTTATTTTTATTTTCAACTATCATCATTAACTTTTTATTTTCTTCTTTCAGAGAAATTATTCGGTTTTCCTGCTGGTTTACTTTTATTGTCAAACTGTTAATGATTTCTTGAAAGTTTGACATAAGGTTGGGGATTCGTTTGCAATTGATACAGTACCAAACATATAGACATTCAACAGTGCTAATTTCGTAGTGGATTGTGATGGTTGGGATAGTATGTCTGATTATTGAGTCATTCTTATCCTGGTCAGATGTCGACGTATCATGGTAAATTAGATCCTTCTGCCGCCATACGTTATAATTAGTGATGTCAAGTTTGTTCCGTTGGATGCCCTGATAGGTTGTTCTTGCTTAAGTGAGTGGTGAAACACAACAGAATGAATACAGTAGAACAACACCTTTGCTCTAGTCCCATCGCTCATGGTCCCGGTTTACAGTAATCGTGTCTATTGTAAATGGGCTTAAGAAAGATTTCCATAGCATACCCCTATTAGGCTATCGAGCGGATTTTGAATTTGGCTTTCAGTAGGCCCAGAAAAGCACTAGTTTTCAAGTATTACTATCACGTTGCATTGACCAAATGACTGTATCTGGGTGGGGTCACTTACGTTTGTACATCAGTTTGTTGTGAAAATCAAATTCGATACTCACAACCAAGTGAAATTTAGTATTATTTACAGACAAAATCCTGTTCGTTATGACAACACTTATGACGTAATTAGAATCAAGATTTTTATTCTGTTGCCCATAAATTATTTCAACCACAAGTGATTTATTCCTACCTATATATATTTCCAACCGTCATGTCTCAGAATTACATATATTATAATTAATTATCTTATAGTTTAATGATTCATGTATATAACCTCCGACTCCTCACACTCTTTGTTCTATCCGACAATTAATTTTTAATGAATAATTATTTAACTAGTTTAGTCCTTTATTTAAAACTTGCCAAACTTCAGAAAGTGCTATAATTTTCAACTTACTCTGAGCTAATTATTCATAAAATATTTTAAGGTCCTCAAATATTTTACATCAGATCGGATATTATATTAATGTGCAATAACGAAAATGTTGATTCAGGTTTACTGCAAATCAAATTACAAAACTCAGTTGAAGAATATGACATAGGCCTACAATCACCACTTATTTTATTATGTTGTCCATATTCGGGTTTGGCATCATACTTAAAAGCGGCACCATGCATATATTCTAGATGATTATTGATGATTTTTTGTAGATCCTCCTCGGTATTTATGACAATCAACACCGGCCTTTGTTGCTTGCGTGCATAATGCGTCCAACTGTATGTTCACAAATAACTATAGTTTCTTTCCCCATAAAGTTACGTTTCTTTTGTGTCAGATTTGATATATATGTGATTTTTCCCAGGATACTAAAGTAAATCTGGCGTGATTTTATAATTTTTCTTCCATATTTATATATTTTATGGAGTTCCTTCCTGCTGTTAAATTTTAAAATTATTGGCCTGTTCAAACTGTCACCATTTCCTATTCTGTGAGTTACTTCAAATTCTCTATCTTAACAACTGCTAGTACTCTTACATCCGTGTTTTCTTTTGAGATTTGACGTATGCCTTGTATCTCAATATTTCCTCTTCTACTATATTGATTTTGTTTCTCTCTATTCCATTTTACATACTCTTTTCTTCAAATCATCATTATCTTCTTTTAAAGCTTTGTTATCTCGCTAAATTTCGTTGATTTTTCCACACATTTATTCGACTAGTGAATATAATTCATGGAATCTGATATGGACTTCTGGAAATAATTAATTTCTTTCACAATTTACCTGAAGCTCGGTTTCCATACAATCGCTACAAAGCTATCCTGATAGGTCTTCAACGAAATCGGCAAATTTGAACCAGGTTCATCCTTCCCGATTCATCGACAACGAATCGTAACTATTGACCAATCATTGGCTTTGGATGTTGACGTCATCAGCTTTTCTTCAGATGAACGATTTCCGAATGTATAATTTGGCAACGCGACCATAAGAAGCAAGATTTTGATCAACATACTCGTTTTTACTATTAGAAAATATTGTTGCCTGTACCATCAGATTTGAAAAATATGTAATGGGAAATGCATGGTCAATCGACAGTAGCTAAGAATTCAAGGTAGGTTGGTAGGGCTGGTGGTGGTAGTAGGTAGGTAAGTAGGAGTACTCCCTAGGCCTAACCTACTAGTTAGTAGTAGAGACCTACCTAGCGCAGGACTAGGCTAGCACAAAGCACACAAAAAACATGCAGATAATAAACAATTAATATACACAAAAAAATATCCTGGACCTCTATAAGGGCCTAGGCTAGGCCTTTAGGCCTATAGATGATAATACGTTTTACCTAGGTAAGGCCCAGGGGTCTAGAATAGGCGAGGGGGCTACATTGATTGTTGTTGAGGATAATTACGTTCAAAATATATATTTATTTTATATATATATATATCTGTCTCTTATACACATCTAGATGTGTATAAGAGACAGCGATCTCTGTGTCCATTGCTGCAGTGTTTATTGAAAGTATAGCAT
>NW_022738461.1:41206-53979 GCF_011630105.1 Anneissia japonica
TGTATATGTATATATATATGTATATGTATATATATATGTATATGTATATATATATGTATATGTATATGTATATATATATGTATATGTATATATATATGTATATGTATATATATATGTATATGTATATATATATATATGTGTATATATATATGTATATATATATATATGTGTGTGTGTATGCAAAGATAGTATATCATTATATAAATATAAAAATAATTACTTGAACTTTGTAAGTGTCTGTTCAGTTATGATTGATCTGGCGCAGGTATTCCTTAATTGAAGTTATATATGTTGCATTGACTAAACAAGAAACTCACCTCCATCAAAGTGTTTTTCGAAATGTAGTTCATGCTTTTATTTTCGATATCTGTTTTCATCGAATCTTCTAATTCTTGATACTTTGTAGTGCGATTGACAGCACACTTTATGTTGAAATCCTCCAAAGTTTTCTTTTTCTTTTCTTTACAAATGTCATTGATGTTTTCTTGATAGATTTTACACAACTGTCAATAAACGCAACAAAAATATAATCATACTTTCCAACATTGTAGAAACATAATAGTAGAAAATGTTCTGTTGATTATCATGATTATTATTATGATGGTTATATGATTATCGTTATTATCTTTGTTATTATTAGTATTTTTTAAATTTCTATTATTATTATTATTATTATTATTATTATTATTATTATTATTATTATTATTATTATTATTATTATTATTATTGTTGTTGTTGTTGTGATGAAAAATTAACACAAACAGTATGGTGGCTAAACGAATATTACATGTAAATATATTTTTTTTATTTGTTTGTTCCCCGACAAAACTTATCGTCTTCCCCGACGGGGGGGGGGGCTATGCTTCCCCGACTGGGGGCTATAGCTCCCCCAGCCCCCTCTGGCGCCACCACTGCCGTAAATGTCCCTATCTTTCCTTCTGACATGGCATTGATCAGGAAATATTGAATAAGTTGGTATGCAGTCGTCTAGTTTAGACTCGCATCCAAAGACAACATCTGGTTTATAATTTTCTATGCTAGCATAAAAAGAGGTCTTTTTCTTTGGCCAATGAAGACCGTCACAATTTATGACGATAGCATTTAGTCTTGGAACCTTCACGTTTTTACTGAAATTTTTATTTAGTTCTGCCCTTTTCCCTTTTTCGGGTGTTGATGTTTGAGCAGGTTTGAAAGTCAGATGGTCATCTTGATTGAAGAAACCACTACCGGCGTTTTCGTCCAGTAAATCAAATGAGTTTGTTGTGCTCATTAGGGCACTGTCAAAAATACCAATTGATACATTTGGAAATCCACAATTTAAGCATATTCAAGAAAGGCTTGAATTTTTACCATGGATATCATATAAGAGATTGGTCATATTTGTATACCCAGTAAAGTACCATATTGCACACTTTTCACAGAAAATTCCCTTGTGTTCATCTTTGACTTCCCTTTTTCAGATTTCGCATGGATACAGGATAGGGTTTGTCCCAGACATATAAATAAAAAAAGTTTTCCTTGATTGTGACCTTGACCTTTGACTCTGCCCCTTAAAAATTTTCTAGATTTTTGTAAAGGAACATTGTGACCAAGTTTAATGAATTTCTAATAAAAACTAAGGGCTGTAGGTTGTTCGCAGCAAGTATTCCGACAGACAAATAAGTAACTAAATAAATAAACAGGCAAAAATATAACATCGGATCGGAGGTCTAACATTTCATATAACCTGTCTCTTATACACATCTAGATGTGTATAAGAGACAGATGTATATGTATAAAATAATAATACACCTGTCTCTTATACACATCTAGATGTGTATAAGAGACAGTATATATACTGTGTGTAAAAACACATATACTGTAAAAACAATGGCTGGATCTACGTTGAAATGAAATTGATAAACAGCCACAAATAGAACCACAAATTTCGGGAAACCATAGTCCCACATTAATGGATGCAAGATAATCGTATTTTGTGATAATTACCTCATTCATTTGTTTTTCAAATTCCATCATCACTTCGTGGTAAGATTTCCTACCATGTGCTATTGCATTCGCCTACAAGAATTTAATATATCTATGTTAATCACGGCCAGATCAAGAATAGTGTGCTGCGGGGGGCACAACATTTTCAGAGTAGATAAGTTAGTAGCACATAAAATTAGTATACATTGACATTTTTAAATGTAGTATCAAAACGGGGGTGGGGGTGCGCCTTATAGAATTAGCGCCTGTTAAAAGCCATGGTTTCACAAAAAATGGTTATGATGCTGCATTTGTCAGATCAAACGCAGTTCATACAAGAAATTCTTGACGATTATTTTCAAATCATAACCACAAGACGATGGATGCTATTTCAGCAATAAATCAATTGTATACACTTACAGACATTTATGCCGTAACAGACCATCAACCTCCAAACTAATTCATTTTTGTAGTAACCCAAAAAGTGTTTCTGTGAGAATTTGTTCTCCAATATATAAAATAATCCATCCATTCCATCTCAAAAAAAAAACATTGCATGTTAAACATACCCCCTTTCAATTTTGATAATTTTATATTTTCAATATGCTCAGACTGAATTTGTATACATCATCTTTTACAAGTCAGTTTGTTCAATAAAATGTAAAATATTTTTGTTGATGCAGATCCAAATGATTCAAGAAAGTAATTTTGAAGACAATTTTAAAGTAAATATGAGATGAGAATGAAATACAAATTAGGCCTAATTGTGTCTGTATTACTTTAGTTTGTGTGCTTAGCTTGGTATTTATTGTTTTTATTTTCCGCCTTTTTCTTTGTTTTCTAGACTTCAATATTGTCGAGCGCATAGAGACCTCGTTTACTTGCGCTATATAAATCCATATATTATCATTATTATATCATTATCATATAATATAATATCAGGACCTAACAGGACTTGCATAGAAAGTCCCTAAATTTTTTAGAAAAATCATATTGTTTGATTGGTAATAAAATGAATTCCAAATGTTCTCACCTCAGGTATGCCTTCAACTTCAAACAGCTCTCCATCAGTGATAACCTCCATGTACCTCTGAAATGCATAAAAACACAATCTTACTGATTTCATATAAAATGTACGTCTTTGTACCAACAATTAAGCGTACACATGTTACCCAGATATTACCTTAAAATAATTGAATAGGTTTTCACATGTCACGTCTTTTCCATCAATTCTTTTGAGCTCAGGCACATCTGATAAAAACAGAAGCTGTACCAATTCCATCACCGTCTGTTTAAACCTCTCAGGAATGTCTGATGATTAAAAAAATATCAAATTTAAGATCGTAAGTGCAATTACGCCATAATGATGATAGTAATAATTATCATTGTTATCGATATTGTTATTGTTATCACCATCATAATTATCCCTATTATTATCATAATTATCATAATTATTTAGTGTGTAACACACATTTTTCCACAAAATTGTAAAAAAACTAAACATGGTTTGTTTTTTAATGACTATTTTCCTTTTTTATTTGCCACCAAAAGAACCTACATAGGAAATGTCTTGAGACTCTTGTAGGTTATCCTCGGTTCGTTTCATAAATAAGGTAACCAACCTGAACCAAGAAAAGACAGAAAAAACCTAGAATAAAGTTCATTTGTTTATTGAAATTACTACAAGCAAGGCGTTAGAGATACCTTTTTACATCATTACTTACCTTTAAATTGACCCTTGCTCACACCCTCGCAAACATCATTCCCTGGGTGAGGCATGAGAAAACACATTATTTTATCAAACACCTCATAAATAGATTTTCTTAACTGTATATTTTCTTCACTTTGCATTGGAGATGTTTCCTATAAAACAATCAATCAATCAATCAAGCAATCATGAAATCAATGAGTCATTCAATCAATCAATCGATAAATAAATACATGAATTGGTCAACAAACCAATGAATCAAGCAAATCATCATAATGGATGAATCATCAAGATGAATCATTAGATACAAGACAAACAATCAGAGTTTGAGTAAGTCTAATGTTAAATGAAATTTAATATGGAATAATAATTATTATTATTAATTTATATTTTCTTTTGAAAAATACATCAATATAATCAACTTCTCCAAAAATATTAAAATTAATGTTTAAAATCAATTGCCTTATTAAAATCTGAACATATTACTACTTTTGAATGATGATTACGTCTTCTAGATTTCATGATTAATACCTGCTTTTGCTACATTAGGTCACTGTGTCAAATAATAATACACTATCCTTATCGGTACGGTACCACACCTCTCATTGTGTATAATCTTTCAATACCATAATAAAAAATTTGTGATAGTCAATAGACTGGTAGTTCCTAACCTGAGATTAAAATCCCATAGTTAACAATTGCAACTAACCATGCATTTCTTAAGGCGTTTCATGCCGCCAACATTGCCAAATAAATATTCACGTGGACTTGCCCAATCTCGAATAAGAAACAGCAGTTTCTGGAAATATGATATAAAACATTAAGTAATATTATAAAATATAATTTTGTTTTTAAATTTAAATACAAAAAAGAGTACACATGTACATTATTAACAAAGGAAATACTAAAAAATTAATTGACATGTTTCCGTAACTCTATTTGTTCCATAAAAACTTAATATAACACTGTGCTGAATTATATAGGAACATGATGTTATAAAATCGTATCAAACTTATTTCATCAACGGAAGTTCCTTGGTCACCTGATCAACCTAGCGGAATGCGTCTAATAATATTTAAAGGCACGCCTCGTGAATATGGCAAATGATATTAATTTATTGTATAATTATACACTTCATTTGGAATGCCATAGGATTATTTTAGTGTACTGGGAGGCCAAAAGGTGTGGTGGTAAAATTTACAGTAATTTTCTTCATCCTTACGATTTTTGTCGATCCAATCGGCAATATGATCTATTGCAAGGTTGGAGTTAAAAGTTTGTTGGAGGGCCAAAGTGAATTTTTGATTTAACACTGAGGACCGCACCCAAAATTTTGATGGTTCCAGTGTGATTCCAAAACCTTCATTCACTGCTTTTATACCACCTTCTTCTCATTTTTAATATTGCTTTTTACTGATGATCGGTTTTTGGCCGTAAAAACAAGGTATTTTCTAGCAAAAAGGGTTGGCAAACATAAGTTTTTAATTTGTTACCGCGGGTCGAAAAAAAAGTCATTATCGGGCCGCACTTTGTCCACTCGTGGGCTATTGGAGTAACCCGGAAATTTACAATTGAGTGACCAGCTGAATTGAAAAGTTCGGCTACTGGTTGATCATCAAGCTTAGATGTTTTGATAGCTGATCTATGTTGTGTCATTCTCATACAAAGAGTGTTCTTTTGTTTGTCCGACATTTTCACCACAAATACTACAATATATGAGATAAATTACATCTTTGGTGAGTCAATTCATTGATTGCCTTATCTCTAATATGTGGTTTGTTTGGTTGTTTTTGAATGATGGCGGAAAATGAAGCAAGGAGCATGTTTTGCATGATGAACCACTAAGATGCCCAACTTATGGCTGTTGCAAGAGTCAATTTGCCTCTTAAATCTAGCTCTTACTAATAGTATTACAAAGGTTAGGTGGTCTGCAATAGGTTATAATCGGAAAAACAGCCCGGATCCATGTTTCGTGGGGGGTGGGGGGAATCTAGAGAAAACATCACTCTAGAGGGTCCGGGGCATGTCCCAAAGAAGTGTTTGTTTTCAAAACGCCAGGAAATAACCTCTGAGGCGTTTTGCACGATTAATAATTATATATATATATATTAAAATTTGAAAGACTGACTGTTTTCTTACCTGGAAAGGCTTATTGTCATTCTTAACTGCAATTCCATACCCAACAAATAGTTGAAGAAATTGGAGGTCTGCTTCGTTAATATCGGATTTTATATTATATACCTGCAATGAAATCACCGGCAATTATGACACATTTTCAAAAAACTTTTAACGCGTCAACGTTTTTGATACCTCCCTCTTTATCGTTATCTAATTTGTCAAAAAAAACCATAAAAAACAAAAACAAAAAAATAAACAATTATAATAGCCTCTACAATTATTACGCTGTCTTTAGTCAAAATTATTTTTATCTATTTTTTAATTTTTAAAGCAATTCTATCTATCTGCAATACAGATTAACACAAATTTTTTACTATGAATTGCTTTATTTACTAGGCTCCGATACTCATCGGCATCAAAATATTTTATCTTAACATCTGTATTTTCCTTATAGAGCACTGTGTGCCATCTACTAATAGTTGAAATAAATAAGTGGAATAAGCTATTTAAAATATAATACCGTAAAACCTCGAATTGAAGCCCAGTGGGCTTAATCTCGAGATGAAGCCTTCCCTCTTTAACTTGCAAAATTAGCCTCGAAAAGAAGCCCCTCTGGAAAAGAGGCCCATGGGCTTCTTTTCAAGATAGATAGGCTTTTTTTTGGAGATAGTAAGTACATACACTGTACATTAATTTCAGGAAACAAAATAAGGTAAATAAAAGGTTGGTTTATAAAAGTAGTTTAGTTGATTTAATGCCAGTTCAATACACCCCATGATACAGATTGATGTTACAGTGGCCTTATTTATTGATTTATAATACAAATTCACAAAATTTACAGCATTAATTTTGAAAAGAAGCCCCCTCCTTACTTTGTAAAAGTAGTCTCGAAAAGTAGCCCATCTCGAAAAGAAGCCTATTTCAAAAAAGCCCATCAAATGCTGGCCAAAAAAACCCAAAAAACAAAAAAACAAAAACAAAAGCAAAAAAAAAAACCGAATAAGCCCAGTGCTTCAATGCTTTACCGTTTTAAGGTTTTACCGTAATATGTCGTTAATTAATGAATGGAGAAATTCTAGAAGATTGAAAGGTAGCGAGAACAAGATGACATAGAAATAGACCTATGACTGTTCTCAACAATTAAGAAATAAAAACCAAATCAGAGACTCAGAAGTGTTAAGATAATATGAAAACCATATATTTCTTAACCTAATTTGCATATTTTAGTTAATTGTGTGTGATATGTGGTCATATATGATAAGGGCATATCATATTAATCTCTGCTTTTTGATTAAACTATTAAACCTTTCTGAAAGTAGGCCTATTAGCAATTTAAAACACTTTTTGACTAGGTAAGGCACCTACAAAAAAAAAAAAAAAATCAAGGTTCTTGGCAATTAGCATTTGAATAATTGAGGGAAAAGACATATACGAAATTTATATAGGCTTCTACGGAAAAACCCCAAACCAGATATTGATAAACATATATACAAATAATATGTAACCGTACCTGTATGGAGCTCAATAATGTGCTAAGTGCAAACATTGAAGCATTTAGTCTCATTGGTGTGTATTTATCTTGTGTTCCTTGAGTATCCATCAAAACGACACCGAACTACAAAAGGTATAACACATAATAATGAATGTAACAGAAGAACAATATAGTGCAACCTTGAAGCGTATTTGTTGCTCAAGATGCAAAGCTGAAGTTTCAGAATTCAAACGGCTGAATTAGTATTCAGCTTTTAAAAAGCGTTTGTTTATTAATAACAATCGTAATTCTACCACAATCACCACCACCACTACTACTACTACTATCACTGATACTGCTACTAATGCTGCTGACAGGCGTTGGCTGGCATTGAAACCATCCATGCGGAAAGTATAAGCACCTGAGTACGACGCGATATGTCCTCTCCTAGAAACCAAAATAGGCTTAAAGATTCAAACCTAATATTATTTTAGCCATTCCAATTAAATGTAACAATAAACTCGAAAAATGAAATGAATGTAAGTATAGAAGAATTTGGCTAAAAATGCTAAATTAAATGGAGAAAAAGTACAATAAAAACAATTCCTTTGAATTTTTAGCGTGGGCATGCAGTTATTCTATTATCTATAGTGTAGTTCGTATAAGTCGATGAACACAACAAAACAACTATCACCAGCCATATTGGTTTCTACACTGTTTTCTTTATTTCCAAACCATCAACTTTGTAATATACCCTACATGCAATGCATAATTTGCAACCATTGACGGTCCACCACTGACTTTTCTAAAATGTTTACTGGCATGCATGTGTTTTGCCAATATGCATTTAATTCTAATTAAGCCATAGTGGAAATAATTGGTTACAGAATATTGCTTGTGTGATAAAAAATTGTAGTTTTTTATTTATTTTTTTATCATTTCAAGGTTTTATTTTTGTATATATTTAGTTTTTGCGCGATGAAATAGAGTGGTAAAAACCCACTCTGTCAAATGAATTCTGTTACCAATCCCCAAACCATCTGATTTTATTGTAAAGCATAAAACTGGTTTCTTTCTATGCAAAGACTGGATGTCGAGCTTTACCGGTGATCCCACAATCGCTGCTATTGATGTTAACGACTGAATTTTATGTGGAATTGAGGAAAACCATGTTTTCAAAACCTGGCAGAGTTTGAAAACCCCCAAGCTCGCAACCACGGCATCATCAATGACTCAAAAAAGTCTTATGTTGATAAGATCCATAATTTTCTGTAATTCCAACCTCAATATATTTTGCCTTTGGTAAAATCTAATTCTGCAAACTGTTGTCGTTCCACCTTTCCATCCTTTAGAATCCTGGTGGTTCCATATCTACTGGCCCTCTTTTAAAAGCAAACACATTCGGCAAGCAGCTCGCATTAAACCCAACTTAAGATGACGAAAGTAGGGTCCTTTGGAGTACCCTTATTCTATGAATATTATTAACTAATAAAATTCTTAACCCGTAAAGTTTGTAAATCACTTAAAAACTAAGAATTTTAATTGAACCGACAATGTTCCTGTCATTGTTTTTACTCAATGTGCCTCAGAACTTGCACCTGTTATTCTTTTTTCTTTAAAAAAAAAAATTATTATTAACGTCTTTAACCAGGATGACAAAATCATTTTAAGAAATGTTTTTCATTTTGGTCCTGAAAAACAAAAATTCTTGATAAACTAACTCTCCTATTCCACCGGTGCCTTCCGTTCTTCGTGGACATTTTCACGTGTCATCCCGATTCTCGAGAAGGGTGATACGTCTATACGAAACTTCCGCCCCATAGCCTTAACATCACAGATTTCCAAGGTCATGGAGTCCATCATCACCGGTCAAGTCTTGTCTCATCCGGATCTGAACTATCTTCTCTTTAACCATTATTATCTTCTTTCCACCATTAAAATGGATAGAACTGCACCTTGAAATAATTATCTGATTCCATCAGCTTGGAATAATATGTCTAAATAATATTAACTTAAACTGGAAGGCGCATATTGTAGATATTGCAAAAAGTGCCTCTCAGAAGATTGGTCTCTCCATTTCCCGCTCCAATATCTGGGGGTCTGTTCTAGACAAAGTGTAGTCCAAATCAATCAGGCTTATTTTGAATGAATCTCTCACTCTATTCAAACGCTTTCTTATCGCTGAAATCTGGCTGCTCTTTCCATGTTCTACCGTTACTCCTTTAAAAAATGCTCTGATGACCTAAAATCTATCATCTGTCATGTCTCTATTATTTCTTTCTGCTCTGTGACCCGGTCAATTTGCACAAACCGTAAGTACACAGTTGTTTTCTCTCTTTGTTTGCATTGCCTTCCACTTACGCTCCTTCATATTCCAAGCTTTGATTCTCTGAAATTTCTTTTCTTTATTTAAGCTCAAAAAGTTCAAAAATCTCATTAACAAGCTCCATCTAACGTACCTCTCTAGCCTAATTCTAATGGCTTCTTTGCAGGGCCTCTATCATAGGTTTCCCTTTATCATGTGTCTTCTAATTATAAAACTCACTTGTCTATCAGCTGGTCCAGTAATAAAAACTTTACTCCACATCCAGATGCCAGTGGTTACTCTATCAGAACCACCTTCCCAAACAAATCCATTTAGTGTACTTTCCTGGTCATCCATCCAGGTTGGCGAGCACTGTGAAATACATTTACGTCATAGAGAAATTTTATCAGAATGATACATAATGCAAACATTAATTTAATGTGTTCCTTAAAATTGAAATAAAGAAGCTCTATTAAAGTATAGCTAGCTTGAGTTTGGCATTTAATGGGCCGATGACAGTAATGCACATTTCTGCCTTTTAAGCTGAAAAAGTAGATTAGTTGCGAGTAAATCTTATTTTGTATCCTGTACACATTGATTATACAGTGATACATTTGATTGTCACATATATTTCTTCTCTTTATTTATTTCTTCATCGAGTGGATGACTTAAACCGTATGGACTCTATACTTACATTGTGGGAGAAGTATTTGATAAACAAGTTGAGTAAAAATGACTTTCCAGCACGAGCCACCCCAGCAACTGACAAAACCACCACTGGAATATCTTTCAACCTTGGTTGCATCAAGATACTTTCTAGTCTGTCTTCATACAGTTCAAGTTGCTTATTTTTAACCTCCACTATTTGTACTGGATGCCCATCCACACAGCCTGTAAGCATAACAGTACATGATGATGTTATGAGCAGTGATGGCGCCAGGACTTCTCCGAGACGGAGTGGAGGTCAGCTTTCCCCGATCGGGGGTAAATGGCCTAATTGATTATACCTGAATTTTAGTAATTTTACATTTTATTTAACATTCTAATATTATATAAATTATTAACGTGTACGTATTTCACTTAGCATTTTAATGAGATTAACTCATAAATCGCAGCGTAATTTTGCTATGGGCGTGGTGTGTGACTACTCAAAAGAGGCGCTTATAGTAGCTACATGTTCACATCATTCCACAACGACAGGGGTTGAAATGAAGCACAGCATCGGATTAACCCGCTAATCTTCCGAAAGATCAAAGGGATCTTTAAAGTGCAGACGGCGAGCCAGTTGTGTACACTGGAAGTCCTTATCCGAGTAGACCTGGTTCTTCCAACCGAAATCTAGGAGAGGAGCGGTTTCAACCAGCACCCATGTTAATAATGATGTAGTTTGGTACCCTTGATACCGCTCGGCCTCTCGACTTGCCAAGGTCACGAAGAATGCGAGGAGGTGAAGAGGTGGACTAAAAACCTTCTAAATTGATTTATTTATTTTCATTTATTTATTTATTTTTTTGTTTGTTTATTTGATTTATTTGTTTGTTTGTTTGTTCAGGTTTAAAACATCAAAACATCAAATTTTGGCCAACTTATGAAAATTGAAGTTGAAATATACTATACTTTTATAGGTCATGTAAATGTTCCATTAAATTCGAAACTTTTCTTGGTGGAAAATATTAATATGTTTGATATTTTATAAGAGATAAATGTATCAGCTTCAAAATAGAAAAGATTGCGCAGCCATAGTGATTGACAGTATGTAGTGAGCATTGAGAAAAGAAGGTGCTCTCCATTTCTTCATGTTAAATTTTTTGGTCAACTATGCCTGCTGAAAATTTGATGGCGGGGAACACTGGGACTTCTAAGGCATCGCGCAAACGTTCTTTACGCGCTGCGGCAACTTTGATCTTAGTTCATTTGCATAGCGCTGCGTGCGCGTAGCTTTGCCGAGTGATCTCCTTCTCAATAATACCTGCATGATAATATATACTGCAATTATCGAAATGCACGCCATCGTGTCTGGATTCAGTATTTCGACATTAATTATGTCATCATCAGGAATTCCTGATGATGACACAATTAATGTCGAAATATTGAATCCCGACACAATGGCGTGCATTTCGATAATTGGAGTATGTATTACACTATCTTACCATATACGTTTAATAATCTTTATATGGAGACAATAAATTGAATAATTGATAAATATTGGAGTGCAAATCGAATCAACAACTGCATGTATTACAAAGGAACTTACTGCGTGGAACCCTTTTCTTTTTCTTGAAAAACAACGCCATATTCTGAAAAACAAAATAAAATTCAACTTGAATCTTTCTCTCTTTGTATTAAAAATATAAAAAATAAGATGTCTTTCTAGAAGTAAAAATATCATTAACACGAATGCCACACTTCATCCGAAGACCATACTATTGGATTGGATTTATTTGGTGTAAACACCAAAGATAGCCCACGAAAGTCTAGAAGAAGACTTATTTCCAGTGAGGTACTTCTGGTGGTGATTGGACAGTATACCGGGAGACAATCCCCTACTCTTTTCCGAAGAGTGTACTGCGTTCTTTAACGTGCACATGAGAATTTGAGGTCTTATTTAATCAATTTCTGAAGACGCATTTATACGGTTTTCAGTGGCAGATACAGGGATTTGAAGAATAGGCCAGGGAGTGACTTTCACAGATGCAGGAGATGCCAGGGGAGAAAATCTATGATTTTGGCACCTCCTAATGGCCGGAAATTGAAATCTCATACAATTTGAATATCATTTTCTTTTATTCCCATTTTTTAAAAATAAAAATAAATTAGGACTGGGCCCTCTTGAATTCGGTACTGTCAGTTGCGGATCTAGCAATTCCCAATAGAGGGACAAGGGACAGACTTTCACATAACACCTCACGGTGGTTGGGGCTGAGGTAAGAATTTTTGTTTTTAATTTTGAAAAAAAAAAAGGAATGGGGGTGGAGGGGAACTACCACTGGGACTAGTGCAGCACAGTCTAGAAGCACAGATACATTAGAGAAATGTCATCATCACATTCCGTTATCACTGCTGCTGCTGTGGATGGACGTTGGTTAGATGATCCAGAGCCAGAGCTTCATTGACAATCGCACAATATTATCTATTAACAACCTATAATATTTTTGTATTGTTTTTGACGTTTCTTTGTGTAGAAACATACTGCTTACTATATATTG
>NW_022738462.1:0-726 GCF_011630105.1 Anneissia japonica
ATAATGTTCAAATAAAGGACCTGATGGTATATCGTGTAGTATGTCTCTCAACGAATGTTGTCCCATACACATACATTGTGTAATAAAATGCCTCAAACGAAATTCGAACCTTGAACTCTCGCTGTCAAAGCGTGCGTTAACCATTAGACCACAGAATTTTAATGGTTGATGGAACAAATTAAAATAAATTTCAGGTACATTGTATTGCATAATGGGGTCCCTCGAGAGGGCATTACACCAGATAAACCTGGACGTACGGCTGGAAATAAATATTAACAAATAATGTAAATCAAGATAGCCGTTAACACTGTTAAATTATATGTAAATCCTCCAAGAAGTGTGATTACAGTGTTTGAATAAAGGACTTGATGGTACATTGTGTAGCATAGCTCTTAACGAATGTTGTCCTATAAAAATAAATAAATTGCGTAAAAAATGATTAAATGAACCTGCGACTTTTCGCATGAAACGAGCGTCATATCCATTGGATTACAGAGGCTTCATGGTTAAACATATTCAATTAACTGTCAGGTATATTATATTAACATAATATAATATACCGGTACCTGACAGTTAATTGTCAGGTATATTATATTACATAAATACACATTATATATATAATTATGTATATAAATATTTAAATCAAATTGCTGCTTAGCGATGGGAACATACATATTGTATAAATCAAATGGATAATAATACTGTGCTCAAATATAAACATATAAG
>NW_022738463.1:0-1244 GCF_011630105.1 Anneissia japonica
CACCAGTTTTGAGTCGTTTTGTAGTCGAAAATTTGATTTGCACATGCGTCGGGTCAAACTTTCCCGACATTTTGTTTCTGTCGCGAGCTGCCTAGAAAAGTTCTTTATGTTGTTTTCTTGACTGTCAGTAAACATTGAGCAAGCTGAGATAGTTGTGGCATATCGGCCACAAAAAAAAAATATAAAAATATTACAGAAAGAAAGCTCATGGTTTGAACGAAAAGTCAGAGAATCTTTATGGATTAGAAAAACAACAGATACTATGAACAGAGATGAAGGAGGACACATTTTATCACATATCTATGATGATATCATATTGAACCACAACACTAAGAGGGGGAGGGGTGCTCGTCGACGACGCAGCGATGCACTTCGACCTCAACAACACCGAGGTGACGTCAGAAATAACATCACCAATCTACTTGAAAAAGCGAACGGATCATTCGCGAAACGTAGTGTGAGTACTATTGGTTTTTATTTTGCTGGATCAACACTAATGAAAAATTTCATACAAATTATATTTGGATCCAAATGAATTTATTTCAAAAAAAAAAAAAAAAAAATCTGATGGACAGTCCCGGGTGGGGGAGAACCTTAAAATTATGGAGACATAAATTTACAGCATAGCTTCATCAAATGATGTTTGGGAAAATAATGGTTAGAAAATACAGCATCTGATGGACAGTCCCGGGTGGGCGAGAACCTTAAAATTATGGACACATAAATTTGCAGCATGTGATGGACTGACCGTCTATACACATATACAGCATGTGATGGTGTCATGTATCTGATGGACAGTCCCGGGTGGTGGAGAACCTTAAAATTATGGACACATAAATTTACAGCATAGCTTCATCAAATGATGTTTGGGAAAATAATGGTTAGAAAATACAGCATCTGATGGACAGTCTCGGGTGGGGGAGAACCTTAAAATTATGGACACATAAATTTACAGCATTTGATGGACTGACCGTCTATATACATTATACAGCATATGATGGAGGCATGTGATAGACGGACGAACGTATGCCTTTCTTCAATTAATTTCCCAGTAAAATAATTATTACAACTTCAAGAAAACTCGTGTTTTTATTGCATAAATTAATTTCACAAGCTTTTATTCTGAAATATAGCGGTATCAGTATTCTTTCTATAACGGTACAAGCCACCGAGAACCAGACGTCGAACAGAAAGTTTCAACAGCCCACGCGTGTTTTGTTGCGACATCGTAAAAGAAGCTGCTC
>NW_022738464.1:0-840 GCF_011630105.1 Anneissia japonica
ATTTCACCATTCCCCTCTTGAGCAGTCAATATTTGTATATTATGAAACTACTGTATAGGCATGGAGGAAATGAATTACGGGAAATGTGCAATTTTCTCCTACTTAAAAAAAAGTATGCTTATGAAATTCAATTAATTTTCCTTTTAAATTTGTTTTTATATTGTAATAATGTATAAATGCAAAATTGTTTTGAATTGTGAACGCATATGTAAATATTGGTACAGCATAAGATCACTGTATAATAGGAGAGAAAACGAAAAATTGAAAATCATGAAAAAATAGGACAAATAAAGGTGGGTGATCCCCACGAAAGACAAAAAAAAAAACAATGAAACTACTGTATTGATTAAAATATCAGATTAAAGTAATGCAATTAGCAGGTATGTAAGTACGTATACACCACTGTTCCATAATTCCCTCACGTATTAACTCCTATCTTTTATGCAAATTATTTGACCTCACCTAATTTGACTTCTGATGACCTCTAAATTAATAAATATTATATAGAGCTGAATAACCCAATATAATAAGGAGTTTTAGATATGCGACGACGAGTAATCTAGGACGATATGCTAATTATCTATGACGTATTACAATGTTGGCCACACAGATGAAAAGCTCTTGTTTTAGTTTTGCGACGACGATGCAAATACATACGTCACCACCGGACATGCTTGAGTGAATTGAAAATAAACACTGTACTAATATTAAATGCCATATTAAATAGGCATATAGGCCTGCCCTTACTACAGGTAATAAATATTATACTATAGGCCTATGGGGTGCCATACGCAGCAAAAGTCCATGTTAAAATCAAAATGTAATTGCAAAATTCAATGT
>NW_022738465.1:0-578 GCF_011630105.1 Anneissia japonica
TTATCCTTGGTCGACCGTCTTCCAACTTTGAATATGTTATAGCTGAGACAATTCTCTTTCATATATTTGACCCCTTTTTACATTTTGATGACGTCATTTTTCGTTTTTTCTGACACCCTCATTTCTCTTTCTTCAAAACGTTGATGACCCCATATAATCTTAACCATTGGTCATTTCCAAATCATATTAGGTGAGCATAAGCTTCAGGTCAAGGTTGAATGTTATGTACCTTAATTTCCGTTCGCGCTTTTTAGCGTGCACGTACGCGTGCGTCAACATTTATATATGCATAAAACCATGAATTTTTTTAATCAGTTATAGCTCCTTAGGATGAAAGGTGACCCCCAATTTTTATTACATAATCTGAAAGCACATGAGTTGTAGGTACGATCTTTTATTTCATAATGGCTGATCGGACATTGTGACGTCATCATATTGCCATTTGAATTAGGAAAAAATTGAATTTTTTTATATGACGTTATTGGTGATCCGCTAACACTAGCGGATCACCTCTTGTTATTGTCAGGATCATCATCATCATTGGTGATCCGCTAACATTAGCGGATCACCTCTTGTTA
>NW_022738466.1:0-1181 GCF_011630105.1 Anneissia japonica
GTGGCAATGAAAAATGTAAGTATGACATGTAAAATCATAAAATATAATAACATATATAAATTGTTTTTAATATGAAGCGAGTACAGCCACAGAAAATTAATACTGCTTAAAGTGGTTTAAACAAAATATATATAATTATTTTGATAGTAATTATACTAGTGTAAAGTATGTTTCTTTATTTTTGTTCTATTCAAAATGGTTAATGTATTATGATTATTGTCTTCATAATAATGTCAACTACTCGTGAGTAAACTTTTATATAGATTACAATTTTATTTTTGTAAGTTTTTTTGAATACTTACTTTTATATTTTAAATTGTGTAAATACTGTAAAATATTTGAATAACCCAGGAGGAGGAAAATAGCACATTTTTTTTTTAATCTAAAAATAGTTTTACCTCTTTTCTCTACTCTCTCCTTCTACAGGATGTATAATTATTTTGAGTAAAGAATTTGACAGTTATTATAATCTTTCTGTAAAGTATACTTCTTTATCTTGTTCTCTTTTAGTTAATGTATTATGATTTTTTTCCTCATAATAATGTGAACTAAGTGAGTAAACTTTCATATTAATTTAAGTTTTCAAATATATTTTTTGATAATTTCCAAACTGTGTAAATACTGTTAAATTGTATAACATACTGAAAATTATAATCCGTAAATTATACTGCGACAGTATCAGTATCTGCGACATGATAGCAATATGCTTTCTAAGCTTTGTTGATCTAACAGCATCCGTGTTTTTAGCACCACTTTCTTTTGAGAATTTCTTGTAGCATTCACTCACTCTCGTTGGGAATACAGATCCATAAAAAGGCCTACTGAACACATAAGGGTTTGCTTTAGATATTCCAACAGTACCCCTAGATTCATTAAGTAAGTTAATGGTTGACACCATTTCTTTAGTTAATAGAATAGTAAAATTTCTTCCTCTTTTCCCTCTAACTTCTATTCTCAGTAACTTTCGCACCAATGCCTTTTCCACTTCTGTCAAGCTCGTATATACTTCTTCTGGAACATCATCACACTGCTTGTTATATCCTTTTCTATAATCATCAAGTAATAGCAGGTTAATGCTAATTGGCATATCTTGCCACTCATATGGGTCAGTTGGGTTTTTTTCTAAGTAAGTTCGTCTTTTCAAGTATGGTATTTTGTAGATATTTAGCAAGCTTTGTCAA
>NW_022738467.1:0-194 GCF_011630105.1 Anneissia japonica
TGGAACGTCTCGGGTATTTCATATTTAAAAGAAGGTTGACCGGTAAGCGTCCGAAGGGGACGCGGACGTCGGCGAACAGACAGCACGTCCACTTGAGACGTTCGTCCGCCCGCTCGTACAGCGTAATTTGATCGCAAAGTTTGAGCTTGCAATCTCGCCAGCGAAATTTCCACGACGCAGGTTCCGATCTCACG
>NW_022738467.1:206-541 GCF_011630105.1 Anneissia japonica
GTCCTCAGCTTCCGGTCGTATATTCCGCAAGAACGTCGGAAGGCTTGCACGAGCCGAGATTCCTTCTCGGTCAGGATGAAAAGCGGCTTCAGCAGTCCTTCGACGAAATCGTCGGCCCTAGCGCCGCCGGCCCAGTCTCTTATCACCCTTCCCACCGACGAAAGTCCCTTCCTTATGCGGGCGTTGTGCGTCGATAGCTCCACGTTGAAGATGCGGACGTGGGTTGCCGGAACGTGAGCGATGAACAGCTGGTCGAAGCACTTCGCCGAAGCAAGACCGACCTCGTGAGCGTGACTCCTGAACGCGGAGATCACGCGAACGCGGGCGTCCGCATC
>NW_022738468.1:0-1154 GCF_011630105.1 Anneissia japonica
TTGTAGTAATTCAGCCTCAGTTTTCTTTTGAACAACTGTACATTTTTTTAATTATAGAAAAAAAAAAAAAAACAAAACAAAAACAAAAAAAGAGTGATGATTTCAAATAGAATCAAAATATATTATATATTTACAGGAATTTCCTGTCTCGTTCAAAGTGGATGAACATTACTTCTTGCCCTTCCTACTTTGCATATGTAGGCCTAGATAAGTAATACAATACACATATATCAGTACAGCACTGTCGACTTTGGCTTAAAAAACTACGGTATGACAGTCGACAGAAGACGGAAAATGCAATTTACTACCTCTAAAATCTTACAACTATTACCAATGTATTTTATTTAAAGGCTGGTATACTTCTATCATATTGAAATATTCCACTAAAACCGGAGAACTTTCGTCCAAATTGCTACACATTGTCACTTTCCTCGCGACATTGTTTACATTAGTTACCGAGTTTACAAGAACGTTTGTGATTGGCTAATAGCGTTTCATCAATGATTAACTGGTATGGTAAGTGTGCTGTGATTGGGTACTGCTTTCGTGAACGACATTTCGAAGATAAATTCTCATTTTTGGTTACAGTTTCCCCAAATTTACGATTGCCGACAATTATATTATGTTTCAATAAAATAGTATTGACATTTTTGTGCGAATGCCAAGTAGCGCGGATCGGTGGGTCACAGAATTCGTAAACTAAGCTGATTTTGGAGCCTCAACCCACGGTCTATAAACAGAAAACAAATTATTTTGATTCAAGTTTCTATGTATTTTCTATGTTTGGCCATTCCTATATTTTATATGTATTAAGAGCCACATAAAAAAGTGTGATCTAAAAACCTCGATAAATTTTGCTGTATAAAGTAGGAAGTTAAATGGCTAGAAATGTTTAACCCAATCAACACTCAGACTTTGCTACAAATACAATATTATCAATAGGCCTAAGTAATTACTATATTATAATTATAATATTATATTTATTTTTATTACTGATTTATCAAATAATCAGGACTGTCTGTTTGTCATTATTATTATTTGTAACATTTTATAATGTCTTAAATTAATTTTGGTCAGTCACTATATCTGATATATATATATATTATGGTACTGTATAATCAATAAGAACACTGTATATAAAAATTTAAAGTCAA
>NW_022738469.1:0-2350 GCF_011630105.1 Anneissia japonica
ATGTTGTTGAAAAAGAAGATAAAAAGATGGGAAGGCGTGCTAGAAAAAGGTGAGTTAATTAAAATGCTACTAGTAGTAAAATGAAAACGCACAGGCATGCGCAGCGACAAAAAATTTCAATTATATTATAATTTCAACACAGCTTGTTAACACATGCTAAGTTTGCACTGCTCTCTTGTTGCGGATAGGATTAGTAGTATTTTTGATGTGAATCGCACCAAGGACAGGGGCGAAGCCGGGCGGGGCCGCCCAGCCTAAAAGTCTACCGCCCAGCCTAAAGCAAAATTTAATGCCTTCCCCCCAGCGTCAAACGTACATATCCGCCTATCCCGAATTCTTACTTATTTCGCGAGATATCATCACATATTTCTAGCCTCAAACCTCATGCAAGCAGCCTAGCAAATAAAACAACATCGGAAAACCAACCAAGTGGAACTGCCAGGCTTTAGCGCTGATTGGACGCTCACATTCTACTTGACTGAACAGTAAACTGTGTGATCAGCTGGAAATTGACACTTTGCGTCCTATCAGTCACGTGATCTGTATGCGGTATTGAGTTTGTTATTGTTTTGAACGCTCGAGTTAATACACTGTAAAGATGGCCGAAGCGAGTGTAAATCGCTGAATGTCTGTTGTAAATGACATTAGAATTGCAGTGTCTGTATTTTTAGAAGTGAAATTTCTTTTACCAAATCACTGACAAATGTTCCAACATTTATGTCGGAGAGGTTAAGCCAATATACATCAAAGGGAGTAAAATATAGCGATGGTAAAACTAAGTAGGCCTAGCATATGGGGATTGTGAATGATTCCCGTACGCTGTGCGCTACGCGACCCGTGGCAATCACTGGTCGGAAGGCTAAGAATAAAGCATAAAATCACAGCTTACAGCAAACATTTTTTAATGTACAGCGACAAAGTGTTACATGAATGCCAGTTATATACTACAGGCACATTTTTGAATTAGTTTTCATATATATTTATATTCTCAAATATATTACTTAACCAGAGAGCATCTGTTCATGATTACTGTACAATTTCGCTATTCCCGCATCGAATGTTTTGATTTTATACCGCATACAGATCACGTGACTACCCTGGCAGCAGCAAGCGCAAAGTGTCAATTCGCGTGTTAGCGGTGCTATGGTTAAACAAAAGCGTTTTCGGCTTTGATTACGGTTATCTTCTCGCGGTGCCTTTTGTAGATTATTTTCCCGAGTTGTCAGTGGATGATTGTCAATTGTTTTAGTTTTGGTTGTTTAAATAGACAACTGTAATCCCTGGTTCACTCATTCCATGATTTAGTCTTCAAAATGTCATCCAAGAAAGCAAAGCAATCTCAACAAAGAAAAAATACCTCAAAGCGCGATAAATTAAGTATAAAATTTTAATTCTGTTTGATATCATCATTATACTGTTTGTTACATCAGACCATGATGTATTCGGACCATATTTATACACAAAACGCATTGTCTCATTGTTTCCCACACGATGATTAACAACTATTTCCCACGCTACAACTATTTTTAACTCTCTTGGTTTTCCCATGTAGTGCGTCAGACCTCCAGAACACGCAGATGCAGATAAACAAATTATACATACAATACTGTAAACACTTTATTAACTCCTGCTAATTCATATTTGACCAACCAAAGATATGAGCATTATTATCAGTATTGTTTCTTTATAATAAATAAACAACAACACTTTTTAAAACATTGTATTTATTTTTTTATTATTAACTTCTTTATTCAATACTGCATAAATAAATAATTCACAATCGAAAGCTACGTGCTTCGCAAGAAAACGTCTGGTGAATGGAGTCAAATCTCGAGCTACCGTTGTCAATCTCGATCGGAGCATCATTCGTGTGTTGATAGAGGCTGAATGTTTGTGATTTGTTCATCGAAAGTTTGTTTTGAAATTGAACAAATAACAATTTTTTTTTACATTAATGTACTTACAATTCTTGCAATATAACACATACAACAATAAATCGATCGTTCTATTTATGTCTTTTTTTCCCGCACCTTCGATTCGAATGTGTTTGTTGTAAGAATACTCTAGGAGGCTAGGCCTAGTTGTTTTCTGAGACTAGGCTAGCGGCAGCCAGTGCGTGTGGCTGTCTCTTATACACATCTAGATGTGTATAAGAGACAGCTAACACAATCTACTTTGATTGTGTTAGTTTGTGATGTGAGCAACGAAATCATGACTATATATGATGACCACATATAGACACATCATGACTATATATGGGAAAGAAAATTTGATATTAAATCTGAACAGAGCTTACGAATCATTATGTATGTATTCCCAAAACACTAGATTTAAAAATACATATGTTCCT
>NW_022738469.1:2655-4670 GCF_011630105.1 Anneissia japonica
GTATAAACATTTAAATAATCACTGCATTGTACTTCCAGTTGAACTGTACCATACATACAAAGACTTGTTTGTGTTTGTCTTGGGATTATTTTGATTAACTTTTTATTTTGTCAAATTTGTATAACCTCACTTTTATGCTTTTTTTAATTATGCCATTTTTTCAGGATGGCTAAGAGAACTGCAGAGGCTTCAGCAATCCTTGAAAGAAGTGCTCAGAAGAAAAAAAGCAACAAGAAAGAGGATGAACTTCAAAGTGATGGAGAAGGTGATGGAGAAGATATCTCTGAAGATGAGATGATGCAGTCCTTAACAGATGAAGAAATGAGTAGTGATGAGGAATATTCTGATGAAGATGAGGATGAGGAATATTCTGATGAAGATGAGGATGATGAGACAGATAGTGAGGAAAATGAGAACGTACTTAAGGGCAAAAAAGGTGACAAAATTTTGGTTCCTTAATTTTTTTTAAAATTTAAAGTCATGTTTGCTTTAAATTCTGAATCTGAATGTAAGCTGACTGAGGACCTCACAGGGGTATATGCATCATTGTGTGTCATCGATCTGCAAACTATTAGGTGTTATTAATTTATCTAAAGATTAATTTATTAAATAATATTACATTTGAGCAACACAACACATAAACTCTTCCATGCTCAAAATAAGTGGATTGTTAAATTGATACGTTCTATGTAATGTTCAGTGATGTGTGGATTATTTTATATTTTCATGTCGCTTTATTAACTCAAAAAAAAAAAAAAATTCCTCATAATGCTACTGCATTAAAAAAGTATTTTGTTCGTTAATAGTTTAACAGGGTTTTTTCAGCTAGATATCCTGATATTTGTGGACTTTGTAGTGTGACCACTAACCAGAAATGTAACATTTTTTAATGGTAAAGGTTATTCTGATGACAACCAGGACTGGCTCAAGCTTGTAAAGAAAAAGAAGCTTCCTGTAGATGAGGAAGCGGAGGAGGGGGACGAAGATGAGGATGAAGATGTAGACACGGATGATGATTTTGTAAGTACTTAACTAGTTTTTTGCTTCATCAGAACTATTTGTGTTTGTAAGTAGCTTGTTTTAGTCGTTTACCCTGTTTCTGCATATACTGTACCTATTTCCGGGCATACTGCTATCCAACTAGGTATCAACCAACCTGATTTCTGTTAGACCTCATCATGTCTGTTCTAAGTTGGTTACTTTATTTGTTGTTTTGAAAACTGCAATAGACCGAATTAGTCACCAAACCAAAGCCGTTTAAGTGGGTATAACATCAAAACAAACCGTTAGGTGGCAGTTTTTCACACAATAATAAGCCTCCGCTCAAGTAAATTTTGACAGTCTCTAAACTCCTCAAAATTATTTATTTGTACATTTCATCGTAAAATACCTTATCGAAAAGACTTGGTAAATATTTCTGTAATAAACGTCCGAGTTTTGACCCATTAGGTTTGAAATGGAGTGAAAAGGAACAAATGGAAAATTTGAACTTTTTTGCATAGCCTCGTCGTGTGAACACAGCTCTAGGCCTGCTGTAGACTAGAAAATCATACAAACAAACAAACATCTTATTCTACAGTTCAGCAACAAAAAGACTTGGTGACAGTATTTAAGCTGAAGGTGTACTTTTTTGCATAGTGATCACCTTGGTCAGCGATCACTTTAGTCAGCGCTGGATGTGGTGAGTCCCATAAGCGACGGACCTAGGCCCCTTAGAAGGCCTCTCAAAATTCTTAGTCTGAATGGAAATTTAATTCAAAACCTTTATCTCATGAATCTATAAATTATTTAAAATGTATACATTGTTACAGTATAACAAAGTATCTTCTACGCTAACTTTATTACATTTTAGACAAATTTCAGACACCACTTTCGATTCTGCTCAGTGCATTAGCATAGGACTTTATAACGATGTAAACAACTTTTTTTTTTATACTAAATCGGTCTCTTTGCATTGAATAACGAATCCAGGCGTGTAGGCAGGCAGTGTGGATGCACCCCTTACCCCATATTTC
>NW_022738470.1:0-681 GCF_011630105.1 Anneissia japonica
GAACATAGTGTCGTTTTATAGGCTATAATGAATGATTCTCAGAGAAGATAGTCTCAATCTATATAATACGATAATCAAAAATTGACTTACGTTTTCCTGGGCTAATGCAACCATAAATTATAACACCATAGTAAGACATACTGAGCTTATACTATGCCTAAGGTAAAAAACTGATATAAATTGTTGTTTCTAAACAAAGATTTTTATTTCAAGGAATAGGCTACAATGAATGATTCTCAGAGAAGATAGTCTCAATCTATATAATATGATAATCAAAAATTGACTTACGTTTTCCTGGGCTAATGTAACCATAAATTATAACACCATAGTAAAACATACTGAGCTTATACTAGGCCTAAGTAATAAAACTGATATAAATTGTTGTTTCTAAACATAAAGATTTTTATTTCAAGGAACATTGATATTTGATGAACAATTCGACACGTTTGACCTCGATAGATGGGAACACGAAATTACAGCAGGAGGAGGAGGGGTAAATGCTACATTTCTCCATCCTTAGGCCTACACAAGCTATAGGCAGATAGAATCATTTCCCTCTGTAAACTGTTCTATAGACAAAACGTGCAGTCAGACACTGATAATTATACCTTTGTAGTTGTTCTTAGTAGTACCATCAATTATTATAAAATATCAATTTATGACTTTGTATCCATGAACCAA
>NW_022738471.1:0-1021 GCF_011630105.1 Anneissia japonica
TAAACATTGAACTCATTACAACCTCTATATTTGCTAACACTTGTTATAGAGTAGTCAATTATAACGCAGGGATATGATACGATTGAAATCAGTACAACAAGAAATATAATTACTTTTTTTATTTTAGGGTTGGACTTGTTGAATCAAAAATTAGGATACTGATTGGTAATCTTGAGTGGAATCCTGTTATCAAACTAGCCCATGTTAATCATACGCCCCACAAAACACGGAAGAGAAGTAAGGTTTTTTCTTATTTGTTTTGTATTCTTTGAGTATATAAGAGTTGAAAAACCAAAAAAAGTCGAAAATTGAATAGTTTATTTAAATGCTCAGTGGTCAAGTGGTTAAGACACCAGACTAATTATCTTGAGGTCGTGGGTTCAATACCCACCCGAATCACTTGCAAGGCCAATTTTAATTGAAAGACTGTATATATCTGTTAGTGTTTTAATTAAAATTTGCAGTGTTTCTAGATTTCACCACATAAGATATTCTTAATTAAACTTGGAGCCCTGATCAGTATGTTCTCCACATGGACCATTTTGTTAATTTATCAAGCTACATCTAACATTGTTTAAAGTAATTTTGTATAAACAGTTGTGACCTTGCATTTTTTGCATCCATCCATCCATCTATTTAAATATTAGTGAACATACCCAATTAACCATACACCGTTCTGCTAAGCACAACCTCTTTGATATTGCTGCTTAGGTCCTACAAAACAACTGTAAAAACATACGCAAGCACTGCACGCAAGTGTTTTTGGGAAACGTGTGTTTGTGAGACATGCATATTCCTGGCCATGTTCTGATTGTCAGTAGTTAAGTTTGATTAACACTCCTGAAATGTCCATTGTGTCACTCTCATGTAGAGTATATCCAGAACTCCAGTCATTTCACATTCAATCCAGACATGTGTTTTGATTAAACCAGTGTAAATAAGTTCAAACAATGTAATTTATGTTTTAAGGCTATTTTGAAACTGATGTATAATGTGTAATCATTTCCTAACTATTATTTTT
>NW_022738472.1:0-570 GCF_011630105.1 Anneissia japonica
TTTACAATAAGCAGAAATAGCATTCATCTCTATGCATGCATCACTGTGCTTGAACAAAACAACATTATTATTTTGCCTTACTTGATTAATTGATTGACTAATTGATTGGTTTTTTTTTTCTTATAGAGCATCAATCCAATTATTGCAAGGAAATTGTTAGAGGATAGAAATAGAGACTACCAGAATGCGAGGAGAGTTGCTAAGGTAACAAAAAAAAAAACATCAAATTATTGCAATTTTTTGTAAAGTATTGTTTTGCTATAATATGGCTCACAGATGATAAATATGTGTTGCAGTGTCTTTATAGAATTAACGAAGTAACGTAAAGTCTATACACACGCGATCACATTCATATTTCCTCACCTATGGTTTGTTCGAATCTAAAGTGTTATTTTTTTTTTTTCAAATATGTTTTGTTTGCCATTGCTTTCCTGCACAGGAATTTGAAGCGAATACAAAAGGTCTGAATCGTAACAACCCTTCGGTACCACCAACAGGAACCCCTGAGGAAGCTAAACAGGTCGAATTATGGAAGAGCTACATTGCCTTTGAAAAGAGCAACCCGCTCCG
>NW_022738473.1:0-535 GCF_011630105.1 Anneissia japonica
TGGCCACACGTTGGGCAGCGTTTTATCAAAGGGATGTTGTCTGGATTTCGAAGCGCATCTCGGACAGCTACTGCCCCCTGAGAATACAACAAATTGACATATAATTAATTGTAAGTTTGTGATGATCTTAATTTGTCAATTTTTAATGTGATTTTTGTTTATTTTTATATATTTCATATTTTTTTTATAGAACTAAATAAAAATTATAATCTTGATTTTTAACGAATTGTAAATAATAATAATAATTGTTCCATAATACTGTATTAATTGTAAATTTTAGATGAAAATTCATGTTATTGTAAATTTGTAAATTATTCTTATTGCATTTTTAATCGGTTTAAATTCAATGATTCTATTTCTGTAAGATATTAGGTTGCTTTAGTCACTGTGAAGTGCATCATCATTTTGCAGAGGCGCTATATACTGTAATATTATATATTATTATTATTATTATTATTATTATTATTATTATTATTATTATTAATATTAATATTAGCAAATATCACTCATCTAGGGTGGAACCAGGAATTTTGAA
>NW_022738474.1:0-513 GCF_011630105.1 Anneissia japonica
AAGTCCTACTAATAGAACTACTTACAGTCAACGTAGAGAAGATATTTTTACTCTCGAAGCTGACCTAAGTCGTTTCACTAAATTAGGATATTGATTTTTTTCCGGGAACCCAAGGGTGGTGCCAGGATTTGCTCTCCCCCGCTCTCTCCTCACTGGCGCCACCCCTGTGGAAAGCTTAGTGTAGAACTGTTCTCTAGGCAGACTGGTAGGCCTATAACTACATTAATCTTCCTCTCGAGGGAAACAAATATTTGGCCTTCTATTTTAAAGAATAGGAACTTTGAAGTAAAAATCCTATCTAAAATACAAAAAATATAACAATGAATGGCTTAATGCCATACAGGATTACCAACCAAAACTACGATCCTTGTCAGCGAGAGGTCACAGGTTCGAATCCCGTCGGAGGCATTTTATTACACAATGACTTTTTATAGGACTTGATTCGTTGAAAAGCTACAGGATAGCCTACGATGTTCCATCACGTCCACTGTATATGTACCTTTGATGATTTAA
>NW_022738475.1:0-635 GCF_011630105.1 Anneissia japonica
TAATTCAGGCTTAATTTGATTTTAATGTCTTCATGAAAAGAATATAACAAAATTATTATATTAATTATATAGTACAGTTTGCTTTATCTACATAGGAATCCTTAGACACAACATAATAAAAAATATATTTATTAATAGGTATCAAAACTGACTTAAGCAAAAATATTTATCAACACTTTGATGTCCAATTAAACATCACCACCACAGAATCAAGTGAATGGAAGTTGATGAACCACAGCCAAAGCAAATGCTCATTCTGCATCACCTGAAAGCTGAAGTCAAGAATTAAAGAAGTGCTTCCTGGTCGAAGTCATGTTCTCCCATGTATTTTTTTGCAAAAAGACAATAATATATTATGTACTTTTAATAGAGCAAAAAACATTGAGAAATTAGTAAAATGTGAAACACTGAGTGGTGGAATTACTTGAGGCTGCTATTGCAAATCAGGATGAAGCCTTGTCACTACATGAGGGATAAGGATCTGGTGGCAATTCAGGCCATATTATAGGCCATGGATAAAAACATGAATCAATTGAAAGTACTATAGTCCTATCAGATTGGAACTGTATGGTGTTTGTATGAATGTTGTTACATGGGCGGCGGAACCGGGGGGCCGGGGGGCCCGCCCCCCCCCC
>NW_022738476.1:0-829 GCF_011630105.1 Anneissia japonica
GCGCGCTTCGCGCATTTTTAAATCTTCAAGCTTGTGCTTGCTCTCTTTAGCCTTCGAAGTTATAAGACATATTCCCAAACTCAAGAAAGAAAATTTAAGATAGATCGTTTTACCTAAAAGAAGGGCCTCAATGTGTAATGATGTTGAAAGAATATGTTTGTAATAAATAAAGCCATATGGAAAATGCTTATATTCAGTTAAAAAAATATATAACATAAGAGCATTTCTTGTTGAGGTAGGCCAATTTCCTCAAAAAATTGCACATTAGGGAGTTTTGATCAATTCCGACGAAATTAGAATTAAAAACACAAATATTTTTCACGCGCATTTGTTACAGTAAACCTTGTGCTTGCCCTCCTTTACCTTCTAAGTTATTTAAAAACATAATAGTCTCAAACTTGAGAAAGAAAATTTAAGATAGATCGTTTTACCTAAAAGGAGGGCCTCAATGTGTAATGATGGTGAAAGAATTGGCCTATGATTGTAATAAATAAAACCACGATGAAAATGCTTATATTTTAGTTTCAAACACACGTGTGTGGCCTATATTAATAATAAAATAAGCCCTATGTCGTATTGTTTTTTATATGGGGGGGGGGTATCACACCAAGTCCCCTCCCCCCACCGACCCAAGACCCCTGTTGCGCGCCTTCTTATATAAGTGGGCCCCCCCACTTTCAAAAACGTTCCGCCGGCCCTGGGCACATTGCTTGAGTTTGAAGATCTTTACCTTGAGTATTTGTATTTTACACGTTTGCAATATTTATGTATTTTTAGTTCCTATGCATGTAATGCAATAGGAACTATTGTAATCACTCTTGCTATTTCC
>NW_022738477.1:0-853 GCF_011630105.1 Anneissia japonica
GTCGACACCCACCTCAGTCCCACCATGGCTGGGGCTGAAGTGAGGAAATTTGAGGAAATAGTACCTCTAGATGGCTAGAAATGACACTTTTAGTAAAATTCATCATCACATCACATCACCATTAGTCAAAATGAAGCGCCAAAAAATATTCTCATGATCTTTCATTAGGGATTTTTGACAACCATAGAGATCTTATTAATGTGTGTGTGTATACCATAGAAAACAAAGCTTAAAAACATTGTCTTTGAGTATGTACTTTACATAGGCCTACTTCAATGATTTCACAACCACCTCAGCCCCACCATGGCTGGGGCTGAGGTGAGAAGATTTGAGGAAATAGTACCTCTCGGGATGGCCGGAAATGACACTTTTATATAGTAAAATTCATCATCATAGTCAAAATGAAACGCCAATAAATTTCTCATGATCTTTTATCAGGAATCTACTTAATATCCAGGACAACTTAGGCCTAATTATAGCTTACTAAGCTTTAACTATATATACTATAGTATGATCAACAAATCATAACTTTTTTTTTTCGCATTTAGCACAATTTTCTTCTCTTTTTATTGCTATTAATATTATTATCAATTATTACTATCGTCATCATCATCATTGTTATTATTATTATTACTATTAGTAGTAGTAATATTAAACAAACATGATCTTTTATCAGGGATTTTTGACAACCACAGATATCTTATTAATGTGTGTGTGATATACCATAGAAAAAAACATAGAAAAAAAAGCTTAAAAACATTGTCTTTGAGTATGTACTTTACATAGGGCTACTTCAAAAATGTGATTTCACGACGTCCTCAGCCCCACCATGGCTGGGGCTGACGTGAGAAAA